>NC_134274.1:0-142516 GCF_031893055.1 Leptodactylus fuscus | reverse complement strand
TCTCTCTTCTCCCCTCTCTGCCCTTATATCTCCTGTCCTGTGCTCTATATTATCCCCTCTCTGCCCCTATACCTCCTTGTCCTGTGCTCTCTTATCCCCTCTCCTGCCCCTATACCTCCTGTCCTGTGCTCTCTTATCCCCTCTCTGCCCCTATACCTCCTGTCCTGTGCTCTCTTATCCCTTCTCTGCCCCTATACCTCCTTCCTGAGCTCTCTTATCCCCTCTCTGCCCTTATACCTCCTGTCCTGTGCTCTCTTATCCCCTCTCTGCCCTATACCTATACCTCTTTCCTGTGCTCTCTTATCCCCTCTCTGCCCCTATACCTCCTGTCCTGTGCTCTCTTATCCCCTCTCTGCCCCTATACCTCCTGTCCTGTGCTCTCTTATCCCCTCTCTGCCCCTATACCTCCTGTCCTGTGCTCTCTTATCCCCTCTCTGCCCCTATATCCTCCTGTCCTGTGCTCTCTTATCCCCTCTCTGCCCCTATACCTCCTGTCCTGTGCTCTCTTATCCCCTCTCTGCCCCTATACCTCCTGTCCTGTGCTCTCTTATCCCCTCTCTGCCCCTATACCTCCTGTCCTGTGCTCTCTTATCCCCTCTCTGCCCCTATACCTCCTGTCCTGTGCTCTCTTATCCCCTCTCTGCCCCTATACCTCCTGTCCTGTGCTCTCTTATCCCCTCTCTGCCCCTATACCTCCTGTCCTGTGCTCTCTTATCCCCTCTCTGCCCCTATACCTTCCTGTCCTGTGCTCTCTTATCCCCTCTCTGCCCCTATACCTCCTGTCCTGTGCTCTCTTATCCCCTCTCTGCCCCTATACCTTCCTGTCCTGTGCTCTCTTATCCCCTCTCTGCCCCTATACCTCCTGTCCTGTGCTCTCTTATCCCCTCTCTGCCCCTTATACCTCCTGTCCTGTGCTCTCTTATCCCCTCTCTGCCCCTATACTCCTTCCTGTCCCTGCCCCCTACTCTGTCCTGTGCTCTCTTATCCCCTCTCTGCCCTCTATACCTCCTGTCCTGTGCTCTCTTATCCCCTCTCTGCCCTCTATACCTCCTGTCCTGTGCTCTCTTATCCCCTCTTCTGCCCCTTATATCCTCCTGTCCTGTGCTCTCTTATCCCCTTCTCTGCCCCTATACCTCCTGTCCTGTGCTCTCTTATCCCCTCTCTGCCCCTTATACCTCCTGTCCTGTGCTCTCTATCCCCTTCTCTGCCCCTATACTCTTCCTGTCCTATCTCTCTTCCCTTCCTCCCCTGTGCTCTCTTATCTCCCCTCTCTGCCCCTTATATCCTCCTGTCCTGTGCTCTCTTATCCCCTCTCTGCCCTTATACCTCCTGTCCTGTGCTCTCTTATCCCCTCTCTGCCCGTATACCTCCTGTCCTGTGCTCTCTTATCCCCTCTTCTGCCCCTATACCTCCTGTCCTGTGCTCTCTTATCCCCTCTCTGCCCCTATACTCTCCTGTCACTGTCTGCTCTCTTCTCCCCTCTCTGCCCTTATATCTCCTGTCCTGTGCTCTATTATCCCCTCTCTGCCCCTTATACCTCCTGTCCTGTGCTCTCTTATCCCCTCTCTGCCCTTATACCTCCTGTCCTGCTCTTTCTCCCCTCTCTGCCCTATATTCTCCTGTCCTGTGCTCTATTATCCCCTCTCTCTGCCCCTATACCTCCTGTCCTGTGCTCTCTTATCCCCTCTCTGCCCCTATACCTCCTGTCCTGTGCTCTCTTATCCCCTCTCTGCCCCTATACCTCCTGTCCTGTGCTCTCTTATCCCTTCTCTGCCCCTATACCTCCTTTCCTGAGCTCTCTTATCCCCTCTCTGCCCCTTATACCTCCTGTCCTGTGCTCTCTTATCCCCTCTCTGCCACTATACCTCCTTTCCTGTGCTCTCTTATCCCCTCTCTGCCCTATACCTACTGTCCTGTGCTCTCTTATCCCCTCTCTGCCCTATACCTCCTGTCTCTGTGCTCTCTTATCCCCTTTCTGCCCCTATACCTCCTGTCCTGTGCTCTCTTATCCCTTCTCTGCCCCTATACCTCCTTTCCTGTGCTCTCTTATCCCTTCTCTGCCCCTATACATCCTGTCCTGTGCTCTCTTATCCCCTTTCTGCCCCTATACCTCCTGTCCTGTGCTCTCTTATCCCCTCTCTGCCCCTATACCTCCTGTCCTCTGATCTCTTATCCCCTCTCTGCCCCTATACCTCCTGTCCTGTGCTCTCTTATCCCCTCTCTGCCCCTATACCTCCTGTCCTGTGCTCTCTTATCCGCTCTCTGCCCCTATACCTCCTGTCCTGTGCTCTCTTATCCCCTCTCTGCCCCTATACCTCCTGTCCTGTGGTCTCTTATCCCTCTCTCTGCCCCTATATCTCCTGTCCTGTGCTCTCTTCTCCCCTCTCTGCCCCCTATACCTCCTGTCCTGTGCTCTCTTATCCCCTCTCTCTGCCCCTATACCTCCTGTCCTGTGCTCTCTTATCCCCTTTCTGCCCCTGTACCTCCTGTCCTGTGCTCTCTTATCCCTTCTCTGCCCTATATACCTCCTTTCCTGTGCTCTCTTATCCCTTCTCTGCCCCTATACATCCTGTCCTGTGCTCTCTTATCCCCTTTCTGCCCCTATACCTCCTGTCCTGTGCTCTCTTATCCCCTCTCTGCCCCTATACCTCCTGTCCTCTGATCTCTTATCCCCTCTCTGCCCCTATACCTCCTTTCCTGTGCTCTCTTATCCCTTCTCTGCCCCTATACATCCTGTCCTGTGCTCTCTTATCCCCTTTCTGCCCCTATACCTCCTGTCCTGTGCTCTCTTATCCCCTCTCTGCCCCTATACCTCCTGTCCTCTGATCTCTTATCCCCTCTCTGCCCCTATACCTCCTGTCCTGTGCTCTCTTATCCCCTCTCTGCCCCTATACCTCCTGTCCTGTGCTCTCTTATCCCCTCTCTGCCCCTATACCTCCTGTCCTGTGCTCTCTTATCCCCTCTCTGCCCCTATACCTCCTGTCCTCTGCTCTCTTATCCCCTCTCTGCCCCTATATCTCCTGTCCTGTGCTCTCTTCTCCCCTCTCTTGCCCCTATACCTCCTGTCCTGTGGTCTCTTATCCCCTCTCTGCCCCTATATCTCCTGTCCTGTGCTCTCTTCTCCCCTCTCTGCCCCTATACCTCCTGTCCTGTGCTCTCTTATCCCCTCTCTGCCCCTATACCTCCTGTCCTGTGCTCTCTTATCCCCTTTCTGCCCCTATACCTCCTGTCCTGTGCTCTCTTATCCCTTTTCTGCCCCTATACCTCCTTTCCTGTGCTCTCTTATCCCTTCTCTGCCCCTATACATCCTGTCCTGATCTCTCTTATCCCCTTTCTGCCCCTATACCTCCTGTCCTGTGCTCTCTTATCCCTTCTCTGCCCCTATACATCCTGTCCTGATCTCTCTTATCCCCTTTCTGCCCCTATACCTCCTGTCCTGTGCTCTCTTATCCCCTCTCTGCCCCTATACCTCCTGTCCTCTGATCTCTTATCCCCCTCTCTGCCCCTATACCTCCTGTCCTGTGCTCTCTTATCCCCTCTCTGCCCCTATATCTCCTGTCCTGTGCTCTCTTATCCCCTCTCTGCCCCTATATCTCCTGTCCTGTGCTCTCTTATCCCCTCTCTGCCCCTATACCTCCTGTCCTGTGCTCTCTTATCCCCCTCTCTGCCCTTATACCTCCTGTCCTGTGCTCTCTTATCCCCTCTCTGCCCCTATATCTCCTGTCCTGTGCTCTCTTATCCCCTCTCTGCCCCTATATCTCCTGTCCTGTGCTCTCTTATCCCCTCTCTGCTCCTATACCTCCTGTCCTCTGATCTCTTATCCCCTCTCTGCCCCTATACCTCCTGTCCTGTGCTCTCTTATGCCCTCTCTGCCCCTATATTTCCTGTCCTCTGATCTCTTATCCCCTCTCTGCCCCTATACCTCCTGTCCTGTGCTCTCTTATCCCTTCTCTGCCCCTATACCTCCTTTCCTGTGCTCTCTTATCCCCTCTCTGCCCCTATACCTCCTGTCCTGTGCTCTATTATCCCCTCTCTGCCCCTATACCTCCTTTCCTGTGCTCTCTTATCCCCTCTCTGCCCCTATATCTCCTGTTCTGTGCTCTCTCTTATCCCCTCTCTGCCCCTATACCTCCTGTCCTGTGCTCTCTTATCCCCTCTCTGCCCCTATACCTCCTGTCCTGTGCTCTCTTATCCCCTCTCTGCCCCTATACCTCCTGTCCTCTGCTCTCTTATCCCCTCTCTGCCCCTATACCTCCTGTCCTGTGCTCTCTTATCCCCTCTCTGCCCCTATACCTCCTGTCCTCTGCTCTCTTATCCCCTCTCTGCCCCTATACCTCCTGTCCTGTGCTCTCTTATCCCCTCTCTGCCCCTATACCTCCTGTCCTGTGCTCTCTTATCCCCTCTCTGCCCCTATACCTCCTGTTCTGTGCTCTCTTATCCCCTTTCTGCCCCTATACCTCCTGTCCTCTGCTCTCTTATCCCCTCTCTGCCCCTATACCTCCTGTCCTGCGCTCTCTTATCCCCTCTCTGCCCCCTATTACCTCCTGTCCTCTGATCTCTTATCCCCTCTCTGCCCCTATAACCTCCTGTCCTGTGCTCTCTTATCCCTTCTCTGCCCCTATACCTCCTTTCCTGTGCTCTCTTATCCCCTCTCTCTGCCCCTATACCTCCTGTCCTGTGCTCTATTATCCCCTCTCTGCCCCTATACCTCCTTTCCTGTGCTCTCTTATCCCCTCTCTGCCCCTATATCTCCTGTCCTGTGCTCTCTTATCCCCTCTCTGCCCCTATACCTCCTGTCCTGTGCTCTCTTATCCCCTCTCTGCCCCATACCTCCTGTCCTGTGCTCTCTTATCCCCTCTCTGCCCCTATACCTCCTGTCCTGTGCTCTCTTATCCCCTCTCTGCCCCTATACCTCCTGTCCTGTGCTCTCTTATCCCCTCTCTGCCCCTATACCTCCTGTCCTGTGCTCTCTTATCCCCTCTCTGCCCCTATACCTCCTGTCCTGTGCTCTCTTATCCCCTCTCTGCCCCTATACCTCCTGTCCTGTGCTCTCTTATCCCCTCTCTGCCCCTATACCTCCTGTCCTGTGCTCTCTTATCCCCTCTCTGCCCCTATACCTCCTGTCCTGTGCTCTCTTATCCCCTCTCTGCCCCCTATACCTCCTGTCCTGTGCTCTCTTATCCCCTCTCTGCCCCTATACTTCCTGTCCTGTGCACTCTTATCCGCTCTCTGCCCCTATACCTCCTGTCCTGTGCTCTCTTATCCCCTCTCTGCCCCTATACCTCCTGTCCTGTGCTCTCTTATCCCCTCTCTGCCCCTATACCTCCTGTCCTGTGCTCTCTTATCCTCTCTCTGCCCCTATACCTCCTGTCCTCTGATCTCTTATCCCCTCTCTGCCCCTATACCTCCTGTCCTCTGATCTCTTATACCCTCTCTGCCCCTATACCTCCTGTCCTCTGATCTCTTATCCCCTCTCTGCCCCTATACCTCCTGTCCTCTGATCTCTTATCCCCTCTCTGCCCCTATACCTCCTGTCCTCTGCTCTCTTATCCCCTCTCTGCCCCTATACCTCCTGTCCTCTGATCTCTTATACCCTCTCTGCCCCTATACCTCCTGTCCTGTGCTCTCTTATCCCCTCTCTGCCCCTATACCTCCTGTCCCTGTGCTCTCTTATCCCCTCTCTGCCCCTATACCTCCTGTCCTCTGCTCTCTTATCCCCTCTCTGCCCCTATACCTCCTGTCCTCTGATCTCTTATACCCTCTCTGCCCCTATACCTCCTGTCCTGTGCTCTCTTATCCCCTCTCTGCCCCTATACCTCCTGTCCTGTGCTCTCTTATCCCCTCTCTGCCCCTATACCTCCTGTCCTCTGCTCTCTTATCCCCTCTCTGCCCCTATACCTCCTGTCCTCTGATCTCTTATACCCTCTCTGCCCCTATACCTCCTGTCCTCTGATCTCTTATCCCCTCTCTGCCCCTATACCTCCTGTCCTCTGCTCTCTTATCCCCTCTCTGCCCTATACCTCCTGTCCTCTGCTCTCTTATCCCCTCTCTGCCCCTATACCTCCTGTCCTCTGATCTCTTATACCCTCTCTGCCCCTATACCTCCTGTCCTCTGATCTCTTATACCCTCTCTGCCCCTATACCTCCTGTCCTGTGCTCTCTTATCCCCTCTCTGCCCCTATTCCTCCTTTCCTGTGCTCTCTTATCCCCTCTCTGCCCCTATATCTCCTGTCCTGTGCTCTCTTCTCCCCTCTCTGCCCCTATACCTCCTGTCCTGTGGTCTCTTATCCCCTCTCTGCCCCTATACCTCCTGTCCTCTGCTCTCTTATCCCCTCTCTGCCCCTATACCTCCTGTCCTCTGCTCTCTTATCCCCTCTCTGCCCCTATACCTCCTGTCCTGTGGTCTCTTATCCCCTCTCTGCCCCTATACCTCTTGTCCTCTGCTCTCTTATCCCCTCTCTGCCCCTATACCTCCTGTCCTGTGCTCTCTTATCCCCTCTCTGCCCCTATACCTCCTGTCCTGTGCTCTCTTATCCCCTCTCTGCCCCTATACCTCCTGTCCTGTGCTCTCTTATCCCCTCTCTGCCCCTATACCTCCTGTCCTGTGCTCTCTTACCCCTCTCTGCCCCTATACCTCCTGTCCTGTGCTCTCTTATCCCCTCTCTGCCCCTATACCTCCTGTCCTGTGCTCTCTTATCCCCTCTCTGCCCCTATACCTCCTGTCCTCTGCTCTCTTCTCCCCTCTCTGCCCCTATACCTCCTGTCCTCTGATCTCTTATACCCTCTCTGCCCCTATACCTCCTGTCCTCTGATCTCTTATCCCCTCTCTGCCCCTATACCTCCTGTCCTCTGCTCTCTTATCCCCTCTCTGCCCCTATACCTCCTGTCCTCTGATCTCTTATACCCTCTCTGCCCCTATACCTCCTGTCCTCTGCTCTCTTATCCCCTCTCTGCCCCTATACCTCCTGTCCTCTGCTCTCTTATCCCCTCTCTGCCCCTATACCTCCTGTCCTGTGCTCTCTTATCCCCTCTCTGCCCCTATACCTCCTGTCCTCTGATCTCTTATACCCTCTCTGCCCCTATACCTCCTGTCCTCTGCTCTCTTATCCCCTCTCTGCCCCTATACCTCCTGTCCTGTGGTCTCTTATCCCCTCTCTGCCCCTATACCTCTTGTCCTCTGCTCTCTTATCCCCTCTCTGCCCCTATACCTCCTGTCCTCTGATCTCTTATACCCTCTCTGCCCCTATACCTCCTGTCCTCTGATCTCTTATCCCCTCTCTGCCCCTATACCTCCTGTCCTCTGCTCTCTTATCCCCTCTCTGCCCCTATACCTCCTGTCCTGTGCTCTCTTATACCCTCTCTGCCCCTATACCTCCTGTCCTCTGCTCTCTTATCCCCTCTCTGCCCCTATACCTCCTGTCCTGTGCTCTCTTATCCCCTTTCTGCCCCTATACCTCCTGTCCTGTGCTCTCTTATCCCCTCTCTGCCCCTATACCTCCTGTCCTCTGATCTCTTATACCCTCTCTGCCCCTATACCTCCTGTCCTGTGCTCTCTTATCCCCTCTCTGCCCCTATACCTCCTGTCCTCTGCTCTCTTATCCTCCCTATGTTTGTACATGGGAGCAGATAAGAGGAAGCGAGGTTTCTACCAGAGGAAGTGACTTGAGTTTTGTGCAACATTTGCCTTTTGGCTGTGGTCTCCTGTTTCCTTCTGCAGCCCACGTTGAGTCTTCACTCAGCACAATATTGTCCTTAATAAATAGTATTATCAGTGGGTAACTCGTGGCGTCCGCCTCATATGTGAGCCGTGATTTTGAGTCTTTCCTTGTTTGGATGAGCTCATTAAGGGCAGGTTCAGACGTGAAGGAGTTCAGTGCATGAGAGTTATTCGGCCATGATGTCTCCCGCAGAGATTCTGCTCCATGACTCTCATACTCTCTCACATGCAGCAGTACTGTATATGATGGGACATTATAGAGAGGTGACTAAGACTGATGTCATGTCTGTGTCTCTCCATAGATCTCCATAGATCCATCACTGATCTATAGTCTGAGTGGGGAAAGGAGCATTATTCTCTTGTATTACAACTTTTCGGGGTTTTTTGCCAATTCTTTTGATTTTATTTCTATCATCTTTCAGAAATTCATGCCAATGAAGGTTCCTTGAATTTCCAGAATCAGATCTTTAAAGGAACCCAGAGCTGGGCCGCTTCCCTGGACAATCTCTTACATGATCCAGCAGGGGTGGCAGAGTTCATGGTGAGTCGCTGGACATCGCGCATTGTAAAAGGGAACAGTCTGCAGTGTTGGGACTGTGTCCTGGGATGTGCATGAAGACGGCCAGCATAGAGGCCCAAGGAAGTGTGTGCACCCAGAGCAGAGGGCCCCAGAGGTAGCATCAGACTGGCTAGGGCCGGAGCCAATGGAGCGGCTCAAGGATCTTGGGAGCATTTTACACTGTGTGTGGGGGTGGGGGGTGTCACTATCGAGCATATTATACTGTGTGTGGGGGGGGGATGGGGGTATCACTAAGGAGCATATTATACTGTGTGGGGGGGAGATGGGGGTGTCACTATGGAGCATATTATACTGTGGGGGGATGGGGGTGTCACTATGGAGCATATTATACTGTGGGGGGGATGGGGGTGTCACTATGGAGCATATTATACTGTGTGTGGGGGGAATAGGGGTGTCACTATGGAGCATATTATACTGTGGGGGGATGGGGGTGTCACTATGGAGCATATTATACTGTGTGTGGGGGGATGGGGGTGTCACTATGGAGCATATTATACTGTGGGGGGGATGGGGGTGTCACTATGGAGCATATTATACTGTGGGGGGGATGAGGGTGTCACTATGGAGCATAATATACTGTGTGTGGGGGGGATGGGGGTGTCACTATGGAGCATATTATGCTGTGTGTGGGGGGGGAATGGGGGTGGCCCAAAAAAGAAAACAAAAAAACCATACTGCCCCCAGATTCATGTCCCCCCATCTCTGCCCCCAGATTCATGTCCCCCCATCCCTGCACCCAGATTCATTTCCCCCCATCTCTGCCCCAGATTCATGTCCTCTCCATCTCTGCCCCCAGATTCATGTCCCTCCATCTCTGCCCCAGATTCATATACCCCCATCTCTGCCCCCAGATTCATGTCCCCATCTCTGCCCCCAGATTCATGTCCCTCCATCTCTGCCCCCAGATTCATGTCCCCTCCATCTCTGCCCCAGATTCATATACCCCCATCTCTGCCCCCAGATTCATGTCCCTCCATCTCTGCCCCCAGATTCATGTCCCCTCCATCTCTGCCGCAGATTCATGTCCCCTCCATCTCTGCCCCCAGATTCATGTCCCTCTATCTCTGCCCCCAGATTCATGTCCCCTCCATCTCTGCCCCCAGATTCATGTCCCCTCCATCTCTGCCCCCAGATTCATGTCCCTCCATCTCTGCCCCCAGATTCATGTCCCTCCATCTCTGCCCCCAGATTCATGTCCCCTCCATCTCTGCCGCAGATTCATGTCCCCTCCATCTCTGCCCCCAGATTCATGTCCCTCCATCTCTGCCCCCAGATTCATGTCCCCTCCATCTCTGCCCCCAGATTCATGTCCCTCCATCTCTGCCCCCAGATTCATGTCCCCTCCATCTCTGCCCCCAGATTCATGTCCCCTCCATCTCTGCCCCAGATTCATGTCCCCTCCATCTCTGCCCCCAGTTTCATGTCCCCTCCATCTCTGCCCCCTCAATTTGTACACATTACACTTACCTTCTCCTCGCTCCCCCGCCTCTCTCTCCGCAGTCTCGCTAATTCTGTTGTAGGCGCGATGTGACGTCATCACATTGCATCTACACAGCCACTAGCCACTAGCCTCCAACTGGGACCACGGGACACGTCACCGAAATCGTGAATGTCCCGCGGAAATCGGGACGGTTGGGAGGTATGCTGCTGAGGAGAATCAGTGGCCTAAAAAAAGTACACGAGACATCGCTGCCTATGACTTCTGTGGGTGTGTTAATATGCTAATCCCCCAAACCCCCCACACTGGATTATCTGTGTACTGTCTAGTCCTAGGAGCCCTGACAGTGTCATACACTATGTATTATAGATATATATATAATCCTAGGAGCCCTGACAGTGTCATACACTATGTATTATAGATATATATAGGCCTAGGAGCCCTGACAGTGTCATACACTATGTATTATAGATATATATAGTCCTAGGAGCCCTGACAGTGTCATACACTATGTATCATAGATATATATAGTCCTAGGAGTCCTGACAGTGTCATACACTATGTATTATAGATATATATATATAGTCCTAGGAGCCCTGACAGTGTCATCCACTATGTATTATAGATATATATAGTCCTAGGAGCCCTGACAGTGTCATACACTATGTATTATAGATATATATAGTCCTAGGAGCCCTGACAGTGTCATACACTATGTATTATAGATATATATAGTCCTAGGAGTCCTGACAGTGTCATCCACTATGTATTATAGATATATATAGTCCTAGGAGTCCTGATCACCTGCCTGATCCTGATATTACTCTTGGTAGTTTTCCTCTCTCCGCACTGGCCGTTGTCCTCACAGCAGGAATATTTCGTGGTGGAGATTCTGGCGTCTTCCTCTTCTCTGCTTTCTTCTTTATGTGACTTCTCTCTTACATGAATATTCTCTTTGCTTAGGATTTTCTGAAGAAGGAGTTCAGTGACGAGAACCTGCTCTTCTGGTTGGCATGTGAAGACTTCAAAAAGACAGAAGATCAGGAAGAGGTAAGTGCTGAGACGTCAGAATACAGGCCAATACATCAAGATGGCAGCCGTAACAGCAAGTGGAGAAAATGCTTCTTTTCTAACCCTAAACCTCTCGTCCCTCGTCCCTCGCCCCTCGCCCCTCGCCTCTCGCCCCTCGCCCCTCGCCCCTCGCCCCTCGCCCCTCGTCCCTCGCCTCTCGCCCCTCGCCCCTCGCCTCTCGTCCCTCGCCTCTCGTCTCTCGCCCCTTGTCCCTCGCCCCTCGCCTCTCGTCCCTCGCCTCTCGCCCCTCGCCCCTCGTCCCTCGTCCCTCGTCCCTCGCCCCTCGTCCCTCGTCCCTCGCCTCTCGTCTCTCGCCCCTCGTCCCTCGCCTCTCGTCCCTCGCCCCTCGCCTCTCGCCCCTCGCCCCTCGTCCCTCGTCCCTCGCCCCTCGCCCCTCGCCCCTCGCCCCTCGTCCCTCGCCCCTCGTCCCTCGCCCCTCGCCCCTCGCCCCTCGTCCCTCGCCCCTCGTCCCTCGCCCCTCGCCCCTCGTCCCTCGCCTCTCGCCCCTCGCCCCTCGTCCCTCGCCCCTCGTCCCTCGCCTCTCGCCTCTCGCCCCTCGCCCCTCGTCCCTCGCCCCTCGCCCCTCGTCCCTCGCCCCTCGTCCCTTGCCCCTCGTCCCTCGCCCTTCGCCCCTCGTCCCTCGCCCCTCGTCCCTCGCCCCTCGTCCCTCGCCTCTCGTCCCTCGCCTCTTGTCCCTCGCCCCTCGCCTCTCGTCCCTCGTCCCTCGTCCCTCGTCCCTCGCCCCTCGTCCCTCGTCCCTCACCCCTCGCCCAGACCTCTTCTACCTTTCTGTGGTGGTTGCAGCAGCTGTTCCCTCCTCTCAGAGAGTCTCGTTGTCCATACAACCTTTTGTACTTTGTATTGTCCATTTCGTGTCTCCAGCACCACTAATGGTTGTAACGTGCGGAGTGTCTGACATGTAGTGTCACCTCTCTGATGGCCTCAGGTAGTGTAGACCATTTGGTCCTCGCACCAGGAGCTTCGTCCCCTCTGTATATATTTATATATGTTCTAAGATTTCCTTATTCTTTGCTCTTCCGTCCGTCCTCTGATGTCTCAGGACAGCCGGTGGCTAGCGAGGACAATCTCGGCCTTCCGGACTATAAGAGCCCAAGGTAATCCTGGCTGATGTGATATCTACTGGGGCAAAGATGGACAATCCGGAGAGCCCCTTTATTTAGGTTGTTTGGCTATTGAAATAATGAGTGGTCTGACTCCATGCAGAACTGTGATGATGGTGTGTGTGGACCTTGTAACCTCTGGGACCCTCCGAGCGGCCATCATGTAACCTCCTTCACCAGCTTACTCTTCTCTATACGTTGCATATATACTGCCTTGTATACGGCTCTGCTCCAATGTGTGGAACCGAACGTGTTTAGACCTTTGTGTGAGTCCACCATATAGATAACCTGGTGTTTTGCTCCTCCAGCCCTGGCCACCATCTGCTTGTCCCGGGCTGGACCTATTGAGTTCTCCACTTGTAGGTTCTTCTGAATCTCACAATCTTTTACAGTTAGAAAATATAGATTTTTATTTTTCGTTTAGATGAAAAGAAAAGCCAAAGCCATCTACACAACGTTCCTCTGCAGCAAAGCTCCATCTCAGGTCAATGTTGAGGGTCGGCCTAAGGTTGGAGAGCAGACGCTGAAGCTTCCCCATCCTCTGATGTTTGAGAAGCTGCAGGAGCAGGTAGGAGTCCGGCAGAGTTGTCAGAGTCCCTCGGCCTTCCTCTGCTCAGGGATTCCCATTGTTATTGCTGATGGACTTTGGAGTCCTATCAATTCTACAATCTTCTAATCGGCTGTACGATTGGGTGACTTCTTCAGTACATGAGCAGGCCACTGGATGAGGTTTATTCAGCCGTGTCCTCACCTGCATAAAATGGTGACAATCTCAACGTCAGATGTGATGTGAGGCAAAGTCTTATCTAGAGATGAGGAGTTGATGGTCTGGTATCAGAGGAGGCGTCTTCTGGTCTATCTCGATGTGGATAACATGTCATATCTTGGCTGAGTTGTCTGTGCCGGGGTCCCTGTTATTTGTCTCTCGCCTCAGTCTGGTATCCTATGGAGAGGTCCTGTGGTGGCCCTCTAGGACGGGGCGCTGTACCAATGACATGGCCGTGTTATTTTCTTCTTTCTTCACCTCTACAGATCTTCAATCTCATGAAATATGACAGCTACACTCGATTCCTGAGGTCAGAAAAGTTTCAGAAACTCCAAGAATCTGAGGGGCAAGTGACTGGAACGTCCACAGCCGGAGAATCGGCACCGAAACGAGCCTCGAGAATCTACAACACTTGATATTATCCATCGCAACTCCAAAACCTCTCCCCTGGTCATGTGATGACTGCGCTCAGGGTGCGGTGGGCGACAAACTCCATTGTGTGTAATGTAAGATTTGCTTCATGTGCAGATGTGAAAGCGCAGGCTCATCGTGAGGTTCTCCACATCTCTCCCGACCTCACGGCCTCTGCCCTCTATAAGGGATCGGCACACTCCATTTATTTTGTTTGCTAAATATTTGGATAACCTGAGTATTTGGTCTGTGGCCGCACCCTGATAAGTCCCCTCCAATGTCTGATCTACTGAACTCTACAGGAACAAGCCCAAAGAATCCAGAAGTGTCCGATGCAAAACGGAATAAAAATGTTCATTACTTCAACTGAAATTGTTACTGTCATGTATAGAAGGTTATTCCCTTATTGTATACCCCAATATCCCGCCTGTACAGCCCTGACACCCCCTGTATAGGAACCGTATCCTCAATAGAGCTAGTCATCTATATAATACATAGTGTATGACACTGTCAGGGCTCCTAGGACTATATATATCTATAATACATAGTGTATGACACTGTCAGGGCTCCTAGGACTATATATATCTATAATACATAGTGTATGACACTGTCAGGGCTCCTAGTACTATATATATCTATAATACATAGTGTATGACACTGTCAGGGCTCCTAGGACTATATATATCTATAATACATAGTGTATGACACTGTCAGGGCTCCTAGGACTATATATATCTATAATACATAGTGTATGACACTGTCAGGGCTCCTAGGACTATATATATCTATAATACATAGTGTATGACACTGTCAGGGCTCCTAGGACTATATATATCTATAATACATAGTGTATGACACTGTCAGGGCTCCTAGGACTATATATATATCTATAATACATAGTGTATGACACTGTCAGGGCTCCTAGGACTATATATATCTATAATACATAGTGTATGACACTGTCAGGGCTCCTGGGACTATATATATCTATAATACATAGTGTATGACACTGTCAGGGCTCCTAGGACTATATATATCTATAATACATAGTGTATGACACTGTCAGGGCTCCTAGGACTATATATACATCTATAATACAAATCAAATCAAATCAAAAAATGCTTTATTGGCACGTCTGAATAGGTATTTGGCATTGCCAAAGCTAGTAAAGTGTGTGTGTGTGGGGGGGGAGTTGGGTTGGGTGGGTGGTGGGTATGGGGGGGGGTTTGGGTTATAACAGTCCATGGAGTCTCATCTTCCTCTTCGTTGGTGACTGCTATATGGGGGGGGGTTGGAGGTGGGGTGGGGCAGGGCGGTTGGTTTGGGGTGTAACAGTCCGTGGAGTCTCGTCTTCCTCTTCGTTGGTGACTGCTATATGGGGAGGTGGGGGCGGGGCGGGTGTTTTGGGATAAATATAACAGTCCGTGGAGTCTCATCTTCCTCTGGTTTGGTGACAGCTGGACACGTATTGGGCAGCGATCTCCACAGTGGCTTCTTCTTCTCCCAGTAGGATGTAGAGTTTCCTCTTCTCCCAGTCTGGGATGTGGGCAGAGAGTCTTTGGTAGTAGACGGCCCTCACAGCTGAGTATTTGGTGCAGTGTAGCAGGAAGTGGGTCTGGTCTTCTAGGGCCCCCTGGTCACAGTGCTGGCACAGTCTCTTCTCCCGTGGCTTGTACGTCTGTCTGTATCGCCCCGTCTCTATCTCTAGGTTGTGGGCGCTCAGTCTGTATCGGCTCAGGGTCTGTCTGTGCTTGGGGTGGCGTATTCTCTCCAGGTAGGTGGCCATGGTGTAGTCCCTTTGTAGGGATTGGTACACATTGGTGAGTTTCTTGGAGTTATTTATTTCGTTTCTCCATTCTTCAATGTACCGCTCTCTGTTTGCCTCTGTGGTCGCCTTTATTTCGGCCTTGGTTATCATCTGTTGGTGTTTTTGGTTTGGTGGTTGGCTGCTGTTTGGTTGGGGGGTGTCTGGTTTGCTCAGGTGGCTTAGCCAGGCTTGGTGGTGGTAGGAGTCGCTCCCCTGGATGTGTGCCTGGAAAGCTAGCGCCCTCTTCTGTATGGTGAGCCATAGGGGGAGTCTGCCTAGCTCTGCCCTGCAGGCTATGTTGGAGGTGTTGCGATGGACATGGAGCAGGTATTTGCAGAACTCCAGGTGGAAGTTCTCTGTTGGGCTGGAATCCCACCTTGACTGGTCTGGGTAGGTGGCTGGGCCCCAAACCTCACTGCCATAGAGAAGGATCGGGGAGATGACAGCGTCAAATATCTTCATCCAGACCCTCACCGGTGGTTTGAGGTGGTACAGTTGTCTTCTGATGGCGTAGAAGGTTCTGCAGGCTTTTGCTTTCAGGGTTTCTATTGCTGCTTTGAAGCTTCCTGATTGGCTGAGCTCCAGCCCCAGGTCGGTGTAGCTGTTGGTTTTCTCCAGTGTGGAGCCGTTCAGTGTGAATTGTGAGGTGGTGGAGGCTTTATTGTGGCCCTTCTTCTGAAATACCATGATTTTGGTCTTCTTCTGGTTGATGGGTAGGGCCCATGTGGTGCTGAATTTTTCCAGCACTGACAGGCTTTCTTGGAGGTCTTTCTCGGTGGGGGCCAGGAGTAGGAGGTCATCGGCGTATAGCAGGAACTTCACCTCTCGATTGTTCAGGGTGAGGCCTGGGGTTGGTGAGGCCTCCAGGGCTGTAGCCAGTTCATTGATATAGATGTTGAAGAGCGTTGGGCTCAGGCTACAGCCTTGTCTGACCCCTCGGGCCTGTTGGAAGTATGCGGTCCTTTTCCCATTCACCTTCACACTGCACTGGTTTCCGGTGTAGGAGCTCTTGATGACGTCGTACGTTCTTCCTCCTATTCCACTCTCTAGGAGTTTTAGGAGTAGGCCTGGGTGCCATACTGAATCAGTCTATAATACATAGTGTATGACACTGTCAGGGCTCCTAGGACTATATATATCTATAATACATAGTGTATGACACTGTCAGGACTCCTAGGACTATATATATATATCTATAATACATAGTGTATGACACTGTCAGGGCTCCTAGGACTATATATATCTATAATACATAGTGTATGACACTGTCAGGACTCCTAGGACTATATATATCTATAATACATAGTGTATGACACTGTCAGGACTCCTAGGACTATATATATCTATAATACATAGTGTATAACACTGTCAGGACTCCTAGGACTATATATATCTATAATACATAGTGCATAACACTGTCAGGACTCCTAGGACTATATATATATCTATAATACATAGTGCATAACACTGTCAGGGCTCCTAGGACTATATATCTATAATACATAGTGTATGACACTGTCAGGACTCCTAGGACTATATATATCTACTATAGGATTGTTACGTTCACCACTGCCTGTCTGTGTACGGTGACCGCTTCACCTATAGATTGTAGGATTGTTACGTTGACCGCTGCCTGTCTCTGTACAGTGAACCTTACACCTATAGATTGCAGGACTGTTACGCTGGTTACTGTCTGTCCGTGTACGGTGACCCCTTCACCTATAGATTGTAGGATTGTTACGTTGACCGCTGCCTGTCTGTGTATGGTGACCCCTTCACCTATAGATTGTAGGATTGTTATGTTGACTGCTGCCTGTCTGTGTACGGTGACCCCTTCACCTATAGATTGTAGGATTGTTACGTTGACCACTGCCTGTCTGTGTACGGTGACCGCCTTCACCTATAGATTGTAGGATTGTTATGTTGACCGCTGCCTGTCTCTGTACGGTGACCCCTTCACCTATAGATTGTAGGATTGTTACGTTGACCACTGCCTGTCTGTGTACGGTGACCGCCTTCACCTATAGATTGTAGGATTGTTATGTTGACCGCTGCCTGTCTCTGTACGGTGACCCCTTCACCTATAGATTGTAGGATTGTTACATCAACCGCTGCCTGTCCGTGTACGGTGACCCCTTCACCTATAGATTGTAGGATTGTTACGTTGACCGCTGCCTGTCTGTGTATGGTGACCCCTTCACCTATAGATTGTAGGATTGTTATGTTGACTGCTGCCTGTCTGTGTATGGTGACCCCTTCACCTATAGATTGTAGGATTGTTATGTTGACTGCTGCCTGTCTGTGTACGGTGACCCCCTCACCTATAGATTGTAGGATTGTTACATTGACCGCTGCCTGTCCGTGTACGGTGACCCCTTCACCTATAGATTGTAGGATTGTTACGTTGACCGCTTCCTGTCTCTGTACGGTGAACTTTTTACCTATAGATTGCAGGACTGTTACGCTGGTTACTGTCTGTCCGTGTATGGTGAACCCTTCACCTATAGATTGTAGGATTGTTACATTGACCGCTGCCTGTCTGTGTACGGTGAACCCTTCACCTATAGATTGTAGGATTGTTACGTTGACCGCTGCCTGTCTGTGTACGGTGACCCCTTCACCTCTAGATTGTAGGATTGTTACGTTGACCGCTGTCTGTCTCTGTACGGTGACCCCTTCACCTCTAGATTGTAGGACTGTTACGCTGGTTACTGTCTGTCCGTGTATGGTGAACCCTTCACCTATAGATTGTAGGATTGTTATGTTGACCGCTGCCTGTCTGTGTACGGTGACCCCTTCACCTATAGATTGTAGGACTGTTACGCTGACTGCTGCCTGTCTGTGTACGGTGACCCCTTCACCTATAGATTGTAGGACTGTTACGCTGCCTGCTGCCTGTCTGTGTACGGTGACCCCTTCACCTATAGATTGTAGGATTGTTATGTTGACCGCTGCCTGTCTGTGTACGGTGACCCCTTCACCTATAGATTGTAGGACTGTTACGCTGACTGCTGCCTGTCTGTGTACGGTGACCCCTTCACCTATAGATTGTAGGACTGTTACGCTGACTGCTGCCTGTCTGTGTACGGTGACCCCTTCACCTATAGATTGTAGGATTGTTATGTTGACCGCTGCCTGTCCGTGTATGGTGACCCCTTCACCTATAGATTGTAGGATTGTTACGTTGACCGCTGCCTGTCTGTGTACGGTGACCCCTTCACCTATAGATTGTAGGATTGTTACGTTGACCGCTGCCTGTCTGTGTACGGTGACCCCTTCACCTATAGATTGTAGGATTGTTACGCTGACCGCTGCCTGTCTGTGTATGGTGACCTCTTCACCTATAGATTGTAGGATTGTTATGTTGACCGCTGCCTGTCCGTGTATGGTGACCCCTTCACCTATAGATTGTAGGATTGTTACGTTGTACGGTGACTCCTTCACCTATAGATTGTCGGATTGTTACGCTGACCGCTGCCTGTCTGTGTACGGTGACCTCTTCACCTATAGATTGTAGGATTGTTATGTTGACCGCTGCCTGTCTGTGTACGGTGACCCCTTCACCTATAGATTGTAGGACTGTTACGCTGACTGCTGCCTGTCTGTGTACGGTGACCCCTTCACCTATAGATTGTAGGACTGTTACGCTGACTGCTGCCTGTCTGTGTACGGTGACCCCTTCACCTATAGATTGTAGCTCTGCCTCCTCATGGTACATTCCTGGGTTGCGGCCGTGTTAATCCTGTGACTTTACAATGACCCTCAGATATGACTGAGCCCCCTCCTCCCGGGATACTATGGATATCACAGCGTGGACACAAGAGGCGCTTACACATTTATTACGTGTAGTAATATAAGCGTGTGAACATGTTAGTCACAGGGGGTAAAGGTCATTGAGGACTCTCTGTCTCCGTCTCCGGTTCCCGAGTTCTGGACACAGAACAATTGTCTGAAAGAAGAGAGAGCGAAGTCAGTACACGTATATATATATATATATATATATATATATATATATATATATATATATATATATATAATGGAGGGGGGGGGGGGTCATTTTGGAAGTGTGGCTTATTACGAGTGCCAGGCGGTCACTGACAGGACGTCTATAAGGGAAACGGCGCAGATGCAAGTGAGTGGCACCAAGTAGCTCTACAGCCTACAGATGCCGGACTGGGGAATATACCAGATAAACCGACTGCATGGTTACCAAGCCCCAGCATTACAGGCATGGCCGGGCATGGAGCAGTGAGTATGGGGCAAGTGCTAAACCCTCTCACCTCCCCGCTCCTGGGTGCCCCGTGGTGGTCACTCTTATTTCCCGGGTGCCTTCTGGTCTCCTCTGTGACGTCAGTATCCAAGGATCACCACTGAGGCCTGTCCATGTGTCTCAGCAGACACCACGTGGGGCATCGCAACAATCACAGTCCGGAGCTGAGACCTGGGACTGCTGATGTCCCAGACGAGGACACGGGGGAGCCCAGCAGCGGTGAGGACCTCTGGGCTCAGAAGAGATCACACAGCTTGTAATGACCCCGACTGGTTAGGGAGGGGGGCTGTAACCCCTGTCCTGAGGGGCCCAAACCAAATACTTACCTCTGTGTGTCAGGGGCAGACTGCACCGTCACAGATGAAGGCTTTATTGTAGACGCTTTGCTGACAGTCCAGGTGATGGTCACAGCCGAGAAAGGCCCCGGCATTGAGACCTCCAAACAGCGAGAATACATGCCGTTAGCAATAGGTCCACTGCAGAGAGAGAAGGTGAAAGGTTACCAAAGAGAACCGCCGTGTGTCTGCCGGCGCCGCCTCGGATGACTGAGGTATCATCCAATGTCAGATACTGTGCTAAATCTGGTGTAGTATAAGACTGGTCTGCATTGTTCATGTCCTAGTCAGTGTTAGCGCTCCGGTGCACATGGCAGTAATATAATCGGCATCACTAACAAAGGGAGTTCTGTATGACATATAGCCCTAGTACGTATATATATATATATATATATACTAGAGGGATGACCCGGCTTCGCACGGGTATATTACATGTTATGTTTGTGTAGTGGCCCCATAAGAATTGTCCAGTTCTGCACTGGTGTATGTTGTATGTGGTTTGTGTGTATGTCCATAAGCGTCATGTGATTATGTGGATCTCATTTTGGATGTCAGTGAAAAACCTGTGATCAGTTGTTATGGATACCTGGAGTAAAGCTGTATCTAATCCTTCCCCGTGTAGTACTGTGTTTAGATGCAAGTGTCTAATCCTTGTTGGTGTGGTACTGTGTGCAGATGCACATATCTAATCCTCCCTGTGTGATATTGTGTGAAGAGGCGCGTATCTAATCCTCCAGTAAGTGAAACTGTGTGCAGACGCGCGTATCTAATGACTCTGGCGTGTGGTACTGTGTGCAGATGCCCATATCTAATCCTCCCCCATGTGGAACTGTGTGCTGAGACGCGTATCTAATTCTCTGGCATGTGGTACTGTATGCAGGGGCCTGTATCTAAACCTCCAAAGTGTGGTACTGTGTGCACACACGTATCTAATCCTCCCCTGTGTGGTACTGTGTGAAGAGTCGCGTATCTAATCCTACTGCATGTGGTACTGTGTGCAGACGCGTGTATCTAATTCTATGGCGTGTACAACTGTGTGCAGACGCGCGTATCTAATCCTCTGGAGTGTGGAACTGTGTGTAGACGTGTGTATCTAATCCTACGGCATGTGGTACTCTGTGCAGACGTGTGTATCTAATCCTATGGCGTGTACAACTGTGTGCAGACGCGCGTATCTAATCCTCTGGAGTGTGGAACTGTGTGTAGACGCGCGTATCTAATTCTACGGCATGTGGTACTGTGTGCAGACGTGCGTATCTAATCCCCCCCATGTGGTACTGTGTGTGGACGCGTGTATCTAATCCTACGGCATGTGGTACTGTGTGCAGACGCGTGTATCTAATCCTATGGCGTGTACAACTGTGTGAAGACACGTGTATCTAATCCTCCCCTGTGTGGTATTGTGTGAAGAGGTGCGTATCTAATCCTACAGTGTGTGGAACTGTGTGTAGAAGCATGTATCCAATCTCTCAGTGATCTCCTCCTTCTTCCTCTGCTGTCACAGTTCTGTGTTTGGTGTGTTGAGGTGATGGCTCACTGGGTAAGTGCTCTGGTTGTATCTGGAGGACTCCTCAGGTTGTAGGTTCGATCCCTGGGCCGTATAGAACATTATGTGTCTCTCTTTTCCTTTATAAACACTGCCCCCTTTCCAACATCATATATGACAAACGACCTGTGTATGTTGTGCTGAGGTGATGGCTCAATGGATATGTGCTCTGGCTGTATCTGAAGAGTTCCTCAGGTTGCAGGTTCAATCCCAAGGGTGATGGCTCCAGGTTTGATGGTAAATGAAGGCTCCAGGTTGGCCTTGGACAGGTCCCTGCATGGAAAAACCTGTGTGTGCAGAGGATGCTGGACAGGTCTGAGAAGGTATTGGTGAAGTTGGAAAGTGCAATATAAACAGGGGGTAATCCCCTTTAAAAAGAGGGTAAGTGCCATATCTGGTGTCTCTCTATTTGGTAAGACCCCCTGCTGGTCCTCTGATCTGATCCTCCTCCTTGGGGGTCTCTTCTGGGATCCTCCTGCTTGCTGTGACGCTCATCTTCTTCTCCATCCATCTGCTGCTCTGGGACTTGAACCAGGATCTGTCTGTAGCTGCTCCATCGACACCCTCATCATCATCATCATCGCTGGCGCCTTTACCTTCTGCTCCACCTCAGCACATGAAAGCTGTAGGATCTTATGTGTAATATAACATGCAAAATGGCCGTCTGACTTAGTCTGAGAAGGCTGATAACAGGGAGCAATAGATGACGTGGCTGATACCAGATAGTAATAGATTATTGCCCTTCCTACATAGCCGGGGCTCGGGGTTATTCCGTCGCCTCCCTCGGCCTGACAATAGATTGTAATCACCCGGAGATATTAGGTGTTTCAGGTTTCCTACATAGATCGCAGTGCAGACTTTCCCTCCACTATATGGGTCACCGAAAACTCTTCCCCCTCCGTTACCAGTAATAGATCGGCCGTCAGCGGACAACAAATCCCAGCAGCTCAGTAATATCATAATAGTGACGACTCTTATACTAAATCCACAACCTGCTGCCCCAGGGATCGAACCAGGATCCGTCTGTAGCTGCTCCATCACCTGCACCGGCGCCTTTACCTTCTGCTCCACCTCAGCACATGAAGGCTTCCCCGGCTATCGTTATTATAACATATAAACCCCCAGGTGAGTGTTAGAGGAGACCAGGAGGGCCGAGGCCTCAGCTACAAGATTACTACAGTCCGAAGAGAAAAGGAAGTGATAGATGAGATTCCCTCCTGACGTGGCCGATACCACATAGTGTCAGGGGAGGAGAGGCCGACTGTAGGACAGGGGAATACAATCTATTACTATCTGTTATCAGCCATGTCAGGAGAGGAGAGGCCGACTGTAGGACAGGAGAATACAATCTATTACTATCTGTTATCAGCCATGTCAGGAGAGGAGAGGCCGACTGTAGGGCAGGGGAATACAATCTATTACTATCTGTTATCAGCCATGTCAGGAGGGGAGAGGCCGACTGTAGGACAGGGGAATACAATCTATTACTATCTGTTATCAGCCATGTCAGGAGAGGCCGACTGTAGGACAGGAGAATACAATCTATTACTATCTGTTATCAGCCATGTCAGGAGAGGCCGACTGTAGGACAGGAGAATACAATCTATTACTATCTGTTATCAGCCATGTCAGGAGAGGCCGACTGTAGGACAGGAGAATACAATCTATTACTATCTGTTATCAGCCATGTCAGGAGAGGAGAGGCCGACTGTAGGACAGGGGAATACAATCTATTACTATCTGTTATCAGCCATGTCAGGAGAGGCCGACTGTAGGACAGGGGAATACAATCTATTACTATCTGTTATCAGCCATGTCAGGAGAGGAGAGGCCGACTGTAGGACAGGAGAATACAATCTATTACTATCTGTTATCAGCCATGCCAGGAGAGGAGAGGCCGACTGTAGGACAGGAGAATACAATCTATTACTATCTGTTATCAGCCATGTCAGGAGAGGAGAGGCCGACTGTAGGACAGGAGAATACAATCTATTACTATCTGTTATCAGCCATGCCAGGAGAGGAGAGGCCGACTGTAGGACAGGGGAATACAATCTATTACTATCTGTTATCAGCCATGTCAGGAGGGGAGAGGCCGACTGTAGGACAGGGGAATACAATCTATTACTATCTGTTATCAGCCATGTCAGGAGAGGAGAGGCCGACTGTAGGACAGAGGAATACAATCTATTACTATCTGTTATCAGCCATGTCAGGAGAGGAGAGGCCGACTGTAGGACAGAGGAATACAATCTATTACTATCTGTTATCAGCCATGTCAGGAGAGGAGAGGCCGACTGTAGGACAGGGGAATACAATCTATTACTATCTGTTATCAGCCATGTCAGGAGAGGAGAGGCCGACTGTAGGACAGGGGAATACAATCTATTACTATCTGTTATCAGCCATGTCAGGAGAGGAGAGGCCGACTGTAGGACAGGGGAATACAATCTATTACTATCTGTTATCAGCCATGTCAGGAGAGGAGAGGCCGACTGTAGGACAGGGGAATACAATCTATTACTATCTGTTATCAGCCATGTCAGGAGGGGAGAGGCCGACTGTAGGACAGGGGAATACAATCTATTACTATCTGTTATCAGCCATGTCAGGAGAGGAGAGGCCGACTGTAGGACAGGAGAATACAATCTATTACTATCTGTTATCAGCCATGTCAGGAGAGGAGAGGCCGACTGTAGGACAGGAGAATACAATCTATTACTATCTGTTATCAGCCATGTCAGGAGAGGAGAGGCCGACTGTAGGACAGGAGAATACAATCTATTACTATCTGTTATCAGCCATGTCAGGAGAGGAGAGGCCGACTGTAGGACAGGAGAATACAATCTATTACTATCTGTTATCAGCCATGTCAGGAGAGGAGAGGCCGACTGTAGGACAGGAGAATACAATCTATTACTATCTGTTATCAGCCATGTCAGGAGAGGAGAGGCCGACTGTAGGACAGGAGAATACAATCTATTACTATCTGTTATCCGCCATGTCAGGAGAGGAGAGGCCGACTGTAGGACAGGGGAATACAATCTATTACTATCTGTTATCAGCCATGTCAGGAGAGGAGAGGCCGACTGTAGGACAGGGGAATACAATCTATTACTATCTGTTATCAGCCATGTCAGGAGAGGAGAGGCCGACTGTAGGACAGGAGAATACAATCTATTACTATCTGTTATCAGCCATGTGAGGAGAGGAGAGGCCGACTGTAGGACAGGAGAATACAATCTATTACTATCTGTTATCAGCCATGTCAGGAGAGGAGAGGCCGACTGTAGGACAGGAGAATACAATCTATTACTATCTGTTATCAGCCATGTCAGGAGAGGAGAGGCCGACTGTAGGACAGGGGAATACAATCTATTACTATCTGTTATCAGCCATGTCAGGAGAGGAGAGGCCGACTGTAGGACAGGGGAATACAATCTATTACTATCTGTTATCAGCCATGTCAGGAGAGGCCGACTGTAGGACAGGGGAATACAATCTATTACTATCTGTTATCAGCCATGTCAGGAGGGGAGAGGCCGACTGTAGGACAGGGGAATACAATCTATTACTATCTGTTATCAGCCATGTCAGGGGAGGAGAGGCCGACTGTAGGACAGGAGAATACAATCTATTACTATCTGTTATCAGCCATGTCAGGAGAGGAGAGGCCGACTGTAGGACAGGAGAATACAATCTATTACTATCTGTTATCAGCCATGTGAGGAGAGGAGAGGCCGACTGTAGGACAGGAGAATACAATCTATTACTATCTGTTATCAGCCATGTCAGGGGAGGAGAGGCCGACTGTAGGACAGGAGAATACAATCTATTACTATCTGTTATCAGCCATGTCAGGAGAGGAGAGGCCGACTGTAGGACAGGGGAATACAATCTATTACTATCTGTTATCAGCCATGTCAGGAGGGGAGAGGCCGACTGTAGGACAGGAGAATACAATCTATTACTATCTGTTATCAGCCATGTCAGGAGAGGAGAGGCCGACTGTAGGACAGGGGAATACAATCTATTACTATCTGTTATCAGCCATGTCAGGAGAGGCCGACTGTAGGACAGGGGAATACAATCTATTACTATCTGTTATCAGCCATGTCAGGGGAGGAGAGGCCGACTGTAGGACAGGAGAATACAATCTATTACTATCTGTTATCAGCCATGTCAGGGGAGGAGAGGCCGACTGTAGGACAGGAGAATACAATCTATTACTATCTGTTATCAGCCATGTCAGGGGAGGAGAGGCCGACTGTAGGACAGGAGAATACAATCTATTACTATCTGTTATCAGCCATGTCAGGAGAGGCTGACTGTAGGACAGGGGAATACAATCTATTACTATCTGTTATCAGCCATGTCAGGAGAGGAGAGGCCGACTGTAGGACAGGGGAATACAATCTATTACTATCTGTTATCAGCCATGTCAGGAGAGGCTGACTGTAGGACAGGGGAATACAATCTATTACTATCTGTTATCAGCCATGTCAGGAGAGGAGAGGCCGACTGTAGGACAGGGGAATACAATCTATTACTATCTGTTATCAGCCATGTCAGGAGAGGAGAGGCCGACTGTAGGACAGGAGAATACAATCTATTACTATCTGTTATCAGCCATGTCAGGAGAGGAGAGGCCGACTGTAGGACAGGGGAATACAATCTATTACTATCTGTTATCAGCCATGTCAGGAGAGGAGAGGCCGACTGTAGGACAGGGGAATACAATCTATTACTATCTGTTATCAGCCATGTCAGGAGAGGAGAGGCCGACTGTAGGACAGGAGAATACAATCTATTACTATCTGTTATCAGCCATGTCAGGAGAGGAGAGGCCGACTGTAGGACAGGAGAATACAATCTATTACTATCTGTTATCAGCCATGTCAGGAGAGGAGAGGCCGACTGTAGGACAGGAGAATACAATCTATTACTATCTGTTATCAGCCATGTCAGGAGAGGAGAGGCCGACTGTAGGACAGGAGAATACAATCTATTACTATCTGTTATCAGCCATGTCAGGAGAGGAGAGGCCGACTGTAGGACAGGGGAATACAATCTATTACTATCTGTTATCAGCCATGTCAGGAGAGGAGAGGCCGACTGTAGGACAGGAGAATACAATCTATTACTATCTGTTATCAGCCATGTCAGGAGAGGAGAGGCCGACTGTAGGACAGGGGAATACAATCTATTACTATCTGTTATCAGCCATGTCAGGAGAGGAGAGGCCGACTGTAGGACAGGGGAATACAATCTATTACTATCTGTTATCAGCCATGTCAGGAGAGGAGAGGCCGACTGTAGGACAGGGGTATACAATCTATTACTATCTGTTATCAGCCATGTCAGGAGAGGAGAGGCCGACTGTAGGACAGGAGAATACAATCTATTACTATCTGTTATCAGCCATGTCAGGAGAGGAGAGGCCGACTGTAGGACAGGAGAATACAATCTATTACTATCTGTTATCAGCCATGTCAGGAGAGGAGAGGCCGACTGTAGGACAGGGGAATACAATCTATTACTATCTGTTATCTGCCATGTCAGGAGAGGAGAGGCCGACTGTAGGACAGGGGAATACAATCTATTACTATCTGTTATCAGCCATGTCAGGAGAGGCTGACTGTAGGACAGGGGAATACAATCTATTACTATCTGTTATCAGCCATGTCAGGAGAGGAGAGGCCGACTGTAGGACAGGAGAATACAATCTATTACTATCTGTTATCAGCCATGTCAGGAGAGGAGAGGCCGACTGTAGGACAGGGGAATACAATCTATTACTATCTGTTATCAGCCATGTCAGGAGAGGAGAGGCCGACTGTAGGATAGGGGAATACAATCTATTACTATCTGTTATCAGCCATGTCAGGAGAGGCTGCGCTCCTCCTCAGGTGATGCCATTTGGACTTGTACAGACTGGACAGATTGGATGCAGATTTGCTGCCTTCTCCTGGTGGGCGCTCATTACCTGTAGATCTTGTAGTTTGGGGATACATCGGAGATGTTGCGGAGGGAGATGCTGATGCTGCCAGTGACATTCGGGTTGGCTGTGATGTTAGTGATCACTTGGATTTTCCGCACTGTAGGGAATAAGTTATTGCTCATTATATAGGACTGTATACAGTGGTCATGTGATGTCATGTATCAATGTCTCACAGATAGAGCCCCAAACGCCAGTCGTGAGAGAGCGCAGACACCAGCCAGACGTGAGAGAGCGCAGACACCCGCCAGACGTGAGAGAGCGCAGACACCCGCCAGACATGAGAGAGCGCAGACACCCGCCAGACGTGAGAGAGCGCAGACACCCGCCAGACGTGAGAGCGCAGACACCCGCCAGACGTGAGAGCGCAGACACCAGCCAGACGTGACAGCGCAGACACCTGCCAGACGTGAGAGCGCAGACACCTGCCAGACGTGAGAGAGCGCAGACACCAGCCAGACGTGAGAGAGCGCAGACACCCGCCAGACGTGAGAGAGCGCAGACACCAGCCAGACGTGAGAGAGCGCAGACACCAGCCAGACGTGAGAGAGCGCAGACACCAGCCAGACGTGAGAGAGCGCAGACACCAGCCAGACGTGAGAGAGCGCAGACACCAGCCAGACGTGAGAGCGCAGACACCAGCCAGACGTGAGAAAGCGAAGACACAAGCCAGACGTGAGAGAGCGCAGACATCTGCCAGACGTGAGAGAGCGCAGACACCCGCCAGATGTGAGAGAGCACAGACACCCGCCAGATGTGAGAGCGCAGACACCCGCCAGACGTGAGAGCGCAGACACCCGCCAAACGTGAGAGAGCGCAGACACCCGCCAAACGTGAGAGAGCGCAGACACCAGCCAGACGTGAGAGCGCAGACACCAGCCAGACGTGAGAGCGCAGACACCCGCCAAACGTGAGAGAGCGCAGACACCAGCCAGATGTGAGAGAGCGCAGACACCTGCCAGACGTGAGAGAGCGCAGACACCTGCCAGACGTGAGAGCGCAGACACCTGCCAGACGTGAGAGCGCAGACACCAGCCAGACGTGAGAGAGCGCAGACACCAGCCAGACGTGAGAGAGCGCAGACACCAGCCAGACGTGAGAGAGCGCAGACACCCGCCAGACGTGAGAGAGCGCAGACACCTGCCAGACGTGAGAGCGCAGACACCCGCCAGACGTGAGAGCGCAGACACCAGCCAGATGTGAGTGCGCAGACACCCGCCAGACGTGAGAGAGCGCAGACACCAGCCAGACGTGAGAGAGCGCAGACACCAGCCAGACGTGAGAGAGCGCAGACACCCGCCAGACGTGAGAGCGCAGACACCAGCCAGATGTGAGTGCGCAGACACCAGCCAGACGTGAGAGAGCGCAGACACCAGCCAGACGTGAGAGAGCGCAGACACCTGCCAGACGTGAGAGAGCGCAGACACCAGCCAGATGTGAGAGAGCGAAGACACCAGCCAGACGTGAGAGAGCGCAGACACCAGCCAGACGTGAGAGAGCGCAGACACCTGCCAGACGTGAGAGAGCGAAGACACCAGCCAGACGTGAGAGAGCGCAGACACCAGCCAGACGTGAGAGAGCGCAGACACTAGCCAGACGTGAGAGAGCGCAGACCCCTGCCAGATGTGAGAGAGCGCAGACACCTGCCAGACGTGAGAGCGCAGACACCCGCCAAACGTGAGAGAGCGCAGACACCTGCCAGACGTGAGAGCGCAGACACCAGCCAGACGTGAGAGAGCACAGACACCTGCCAGACGTGAGAGAGCGCAGACACCCGCCAGACGTGAGAGAGCGCAGACACCTGCCAGACGTGAGAGAGCGCAGACACCTGCCAGACGTGAGAGCGCAGACACCCGCCAGACGTGAGAGAGCGCAGACACCTGCCAGACGTGAGAGCGCAGACACCAGCCAGACGTGAGAGCGCAGACACCAGCCAGACGTGAGAGAGCGCAGACACCTGCCAGACGTGAGAGAGCGCAGACACCCGCCAGACGTGAGAGAGCGCAGACACCTGCCAGACGTGAGAGAGCGCAGACACCTGCCAGACGTGAGAGAGCGCAGACACCTGCCAGACGTGAGAGCGCAGACACCCGCCAGACGTGAGAGAGCGCAGACACCTGCCAGACGTGAGAGCGCAGACACCAGCCAGACGTGAGAGAGCACAGACACCTGCCAGACGTGAGAGAGCGCAGACACCCGCCAGACGTGAGAGAGCGCAGACACCTGCCAGACGTGAGAGCGCAGACACCAGCCAGACGTGAGAGAGCGCAGACACCTGCCAGACGTGAGAGCGCAGACACCCGCCAGACGTGAGAGAGCGCAGACACCCGCCAGACGTGAGAGCGCAGACACCTGCCAGACGTGAGAGCGCAGACACCAGCCAGACGTGAGAGAGCGCAGACACCTGCCAGACGTGAGAGCGCAGACACCCGCCAGACGTGAGAGAGCACAGACACCTGCCAGACGTGAGAGCGCAGACACCTGCCAGACGTGAGAGCGCAGACACCCGCCAGACGTGAGAGAGCGCAGACACCAGCCAGTCGGAACCAGCCGCCCTGTTTAACCCCTCGGGGATTTCGGCATAATGAGCGTTGCACAAGCTTTGAAGGTCTCCATGTTAATGTGGCGCCTCCACCTGGTCTTACTTGTGAATGGCGGCGCTTCTCTGGTAGTTAAATAATATGTGTTATTGCGGGCTCTGTCCAAATCTGCGTAATATCCCATCCTAATACACTGGGGGCTGAAACACGGTAACTCGGTTCCCTGGAAACAGAAGGAGGAGTTATACTCCAATCACATCCAGAGCTGCAGTCATTTACAAGTCCGCTACTCTACACACATCCAGAGCTGCTGCTGCCATGATGGGGTCATCTGGGGAATATTCTGGAGATTGTCTGACATTCACACAATAGTAAATAGTTGTCAGGCCCCGCCCACCTTTCATGTAGCATCATGGGAGATGGTGAGACCTGCTGATACTTGTAGTCCCCTCCGTCCACTACCTGGCCCATAGAATTACCTGGATAAAGGACTGATAGGATGAGGCAGGACACGCCAGGAAGGCATTAGGATCGACAATACTTTCTGTATAGTAAATGTGAGCCCGGGCGTGATCGCAGGAAGAGAATCCAACAATGCCTGGGGAAGAAGACGGAGAGAAGCGGTGACAGCCGAGTCCACACTGATCAGCCATCTACATAATGACTCTCCATATCAAGGCAATGCAGTCATCTCAGACTGATCCCCACTTACATCATGTTCTCCAGTCACATCCAGAGCTGCACTCACTACTTTGCATCTGTGTGATCTGCGCTATAGTATCAGAAATCCTATAGAGTTGTTACTGCAGCTCTAGCTGTGACTGGAGTAGAAAATATCAGGGTCAGAATATAAGAATGAAGTAAGCTGTGTATTACTTAGGGGGTTTGTGACGATGCTGCTGAGGGTCTTCTCACACCCCGGCTGATCTTTTCCACCATTTGGGAGGAAAATCACGTGTCCGGACGAGTCAGTGGTTCCCAAACTCAAATTACCTGCAGATAAGAAGCATATATAAGGCTGGAGGTATGGACGATGGAGGGAGGTACGTGGAGGCTGGAGGTATGGACAGTGGAGGGAGGTAAGTGGAGGCTGGCGGTATGGACGGTGGAGCGAGGTACGTGGAGGCTGGCGGTATGGACGGTGGAGCGAGGTACGTGGAGGCTGGCGGTATGGACGATGGAGGGAGGTACGTGGAGGCTGGAGGTATGGACGGTGGAGGGAGGTACATGGAGGCTGGAGGTATGGACGGTGGAGGGAGGTACATGGAGGCTGGAGGTATGGACGATGGAGGGAGGTACGTGGAGGCTGGAGGTATGGACGATGGAGGGAGGTACGTGGAGGCTGGAGGTATGGACAGTGGAGGGAGGTACGTGGAGGCTGGAGGTATGGACGGTGCAGCGAGGTACATGGAGGCTGGAGGTATGGACAGTGCAGCGAGGTACGTGGAGGCTGGAGGTATGGACAGTGGAGGGAGGTAAGTGGAGGCTGGAGGCATGGACGGTGGAGGGAGGTACATGGAGGCTGGAGGTATGGACGGTGGAGGGAGGTACATGGAGGCTGGAGGTATGGACGATGGAGGGAGGTACGTGGAGGCTGGAGGTATGGACGATGGAGCGAGGTACATGGAGGCTGGAGGTATGGACGGTGGAGGGAGGTACATGGAGGCTGGAGGTATGGACGGTGGAGGGAGGTACATGGAGGCTGGAGGTATGGACGATGGAGGGAGGTACGTGGAGGCTGGAGGTATGGACGATGGAGCGAGGTACATGGAGGCTGGAGGTATGGACGATGGAGCGAGGTACATGGAGGCTGGAGGTATGGACGGTGGAGGGAGGTACATGGAGGCTGGAGGTATGGACGATGGAGTGAGGTACATGGAGGCTGGAGGTATGGACGGTGGAGGGAGGTACGTGGAGGCTGGAGGTATGGACGGTGGAGGGAGGTACATGGAGGCTGGAGGTATGGACAGTGCAGCGAGGTACGTGGAGCCTAGAGATATGGACAGTGGAGGGAGGTACGTGGAGGCTGGAGGTATGGACGATGGAGGGAGGTACGTGGAGGCTGGAGGTATGGACGGTGGAGGGAGGTACGTGGAGGCTGGAGGTATGGACGGTGGAGGGAGGTACATGGAGGCTGGAGGTATGGACAGTGGAGGGAGGTACGTGGAGGCTGGAGGTATGGACAGTGGAGGGAGGTAAGTGGAGGCTGGAGGTATGGACGATGGAGGGAGGTACGTGGAGGCTGGAGGTATGGACAGTGGAGGGAGGTAAGTGGAGGCTGGAGGCATGGACGGTGGAGGGAGGTACATGGAGGCTGGAGGTATGGACAGTGGAGGGAGGTACGTGGAGGCTGGAGGTATGGACGATGGAGGGAGGTACGTGGAGGCTGGAGGTATGGACAGTGGAGGGAGGTACATGGAGGCTGGAGGTATGGACGGTGGAGCGAGATACGTGGAGGCTGGAGGTATGGACAGTGGAGCGAGGTACGTGGAGGCTGGAGGTATGAACGATGGAGAGAGGTACGTGGAGGCTGGAGGTATGAACGATGGAGGGAGGTACGTGGAGGCTGTAGGTATGGACGGTGGAGGGAGGTACGTGGAGGCTGGAGGTATGGACGGTGGAGGGAGGTACGTGGAGGCTGGAGGTATGGACGGTGGAGAGAGGTACGTGGAGGCTGGAGGTATGGACGGTGCAGCGAGGTACATGGAGGCTGGAGGTATGGACGGTGGAGGGAGGTACGTGGAGGCTGGAGGTATGGACGGTGCAGCGAGGTACATGGAGGCTGGAGGCATGGACGGTGGAGGGAGGTACATGGAGGCTGGAGGTATGGACAGTGGAGGGAGGTACGTGGAGGCTGGAGGTATGGACAGTGGAGGGAGGTACGTGGAGGCTGGAGGTATGGACGATGGAGGGAGGTACGTGGAGGCTGGTGGTATGGACGGTGGAGGGAGGTACGTGGAGGCTGGAGGTATGGACGATGGAGGGAGGTACGTGGAGGCTGGTGGTATGGACGGTGGAGGGAGGTACGTGGAGGCTGGAGGTATGGACGGTGGAGGGAGGTACGTGGAGGCTGGAGGTATGGACGATGGAGGGAGGTACGTGGAGGCTGGAGGTATGGACGGTGGAGGGAGGTACATGGAGGCTGGAGGTATGGACGGTGGAGGGAGGTATGTGGAGGCTGGTGGTATGGACGGTGGAGGGAGGTACGTGGAGGCTGGAGGTATGGACGATGGAGGGAGGTACGTGGAGGCTGGAGGTATGGACGGTGGAGGGAGGTACGTGGAGGCTGGAGGTATGGACGGTGGAGGGAGGTACGTGGAGGCTGGAGGTATGGACGGTGGAGGGAGGTACGTGGAGGCTGGAGGTATGGACGATGGAGGGAGGTACGTGGAGGCTGGAGGTATGGACGGTGGAGGGAGGTACGTGGAGGCTGGAGGTATGGACGGTGCAGCGAGGTACATGGAGGCTGGAGGTATGGACGGTGGAGGGAGGTACGTGGAGGTATGGACGGTGGAGGGAGGTACATGGAGGCTGGAGGTATGGACGGTGGAGGGAGGTACATGGAGGCTGGAGGCATGGACGGTGGAGGGAGGTACGTGGAGACTGGAGGTATGGACAGTGGAGGGAGGTACATGGAGGCTGGAGGTATGGACGGTGGAGCAAGATACGTGGAGGCTGGAGGTATGGACAGTGGAGGGAGGTACGTGGAGGCTGGAGGTATGGACGGTGGAGGGAGGTACGTGGAGGCTGGAGGTATGGACAGTGGAGGGAGGTACATGGAGGCTGGAGGTATGGACAGTGCAGCGAGGTACGTGGAGGCTGGAGGTATGGACGGTGCAGCGAGGTACATGGAGGCTGGAGGTATGGACGGTGGAGCGAGGTACGTGGAGGCTGGAGGTATGAACGATGGAGGGAGGTAAGTGGAGGCTGGAGGCATGGACGGTGGAGGGAGGTACATGGAGGCTGGAGGTATGGACAGTGGAGGGAGGTACGTGGAGGCTGGAGGTATGGACAGTGGAGTGAGGTAAGTGGAGGCTGGAGGCATGGACGGTGGAGGGAGGTACGTGGAGGCTGGAGGTATGGACAGTGGAGGGAGGTACATGGAGGCTGGAGGTATGGACAGTGGAGGGAGGTACGTGGAGGCTGGAGGTATGGACAGTGGAGGGAGGTACGTGGAGGCTGGAGGTATGGACAGTGGAGGGAGGTAAGTGGAGGCTGGAGGCATGGACGGTGGAGGGAGGTACATGGAGGCTGGAGGTATGGACGGTGGAGGGAGGTACGTGGAGGCTGGAGGTATGGACGATGGAGGGAGGTACATGGAGGCTGGAGGTATGGACAGTGGAGGGAGGTACATGGAGGCTGGAGGTATGGACGGTGGAGCAAGATACGTGGAGGCTGGAGGTATGGACAGTGGAGGGAGGTACATGGAGGCTGGAGGTATGGACGGTGGAGGGAGGTACGTGGAGGCTGGAGGTATGGACAGTGGAGGGAGGTACATGGAGGCTGGAAGTATGGACTGTGGAGCAAGATACGTGGAGGCTGGAGGTATGGACAGTGGAGGGAGGTACATGGAGGCTGGAGGTATGGACGGTGGAGCGAGGTACGTGGAGGCTGGAGGTATGAACGATGGAGGGAGGTACGTGGAGGCTGGAGGCATGGACGGTGGAGCGAGGTACGTGGAGGCTGGAGGTATGGACGATGGAGCAAGGTACGTGGAGCCTAGAGATATGGACAGTGGAGGGAGGTACGTGGAGGCTGGAGGTATGGACGGTGGAGCAAGGTACATGGAGGCTGGAGGTATGGACGATGGAGCGAGGTACGTGGAGGCTGGAGGTATGGACAGTGGAGGGAGGTACGTGGAGGCTGGAGGTATGGACGGTGGAGCGAGGTACATGGAGGCTGGAGGTATGGACGGTGGAGCGAGGTACGTGGAGGCTGGAGGTATGGACGATGGAGGGAGATACGTGGAGGCTGGAGGTATGGACGATGGAGGGAGGTACGTGGAGGCTGGAGGTATGGACGATGGAGCGAGGTACATGGAGGCTGGAGGTATGGACGATGGAGCGAGGTACATGGAGGCTGGAGGTATGGACGATAGAGAGAAGTACGTGGAGGCTGGAGGTATGGACGGTGGAGGGAGGTACATGGAGGCTGGAGGTATGGACGATGGAGGGAGGTACGTGGAGGCTGGAGGCATGGACGGTGGAGCGAGGTACGTGGAGGAAAGTGTTGGGGGGGAAGCCATGTTGCATACCCTGGTCTGTGGAGATCACGACCACCGTCGTCGCGTCAATTAAATCCAGTTTCATGCAGCTATGGGCTCCTACAAAACAAGGTCCAGCCGGGTCCAGTCCTGTCACAGGAAGAGAAACAGAAATAACCCGGAGCTACAAAAAGCCTCCGATCTCTATAAAATTAATTTTATTTTACTTCCGGTGGGTTAGTTACAAATTGCTTTTGAGTTGAACAAGTTTGGTAAGAACCAGCTCCTAATATATATCTATAATACCTAGTGTATGACACTGTCAGGGCTCCTAGGACTATATATATATCTATAATACCTAGTGTATGACACTGTCAGGACTCCTAGGACTATATATATATCTATAATACATAGTGTATTACACTGTCAGGACTCCTAGGACTATATATATATCAATAATACATAGTGTATGACACTGTCAGGGCTCCTAGGACTATATATATATCTATAATACATAGTGTATGACACTGTCAGGACTCCTAGGACTATATATATATCTATAATACATAGTGTATTACACTGTCAGGACTCCTAGGACTATATATATATATCAATAATACATAGTGTATGACACTGTCAGGGCTCCTAGGACTATATATATATCTATAATACATAGTGTATTACACTGTCAGGACTCCTAGAACTATATCTATCTATAATACATAGTGTATGACGCTGTCAGGACTCCTAGGACTATATATATCTATAATACATAGTATATGACACTGTCAGGGCTCCTAGGACTATATATATCTATAATACATAGTGTATGACGCTGTCAGGACTCCTAGGACTATATATATCTATAATACATAGTGTATGACGCTGTCAGGACTCCTAGGACTATATATATCTATAATACATAGTGTATGACACTGTCAGGGCTCCTAGGACTATATATATCTATAATACATAGTGTATGACACTGTCAGGACTCCTAGGACTATATATATCTATAATACATAGTGTATGACACTGTCAGGGCTCCTAGGACTATATATATCTATAATACATAGTGTATGACACTGTCAGGGCTCCTAGGACTATATATATCTATAATACATAGTGTATGACACTGTCAGGGCTCCTAGGACTATATATATCTATAATACATAGTGTATGACACTGTCAGGGCTCCTAGGACTATATATATCTATAATACATAGTGTATGACACTGTCAGGGCTCCTAGGACTATATATATCTATAATACATAGTGTATGACACTGCCAGGACTCCTAGGACTATATATATCTATAATACATAGTGTATGACACTGTCAGGGCTCCTAGGACTATATATATCTATAATACACAGTGTATGACACTGTCAGGGCTCCTAGGACTATATATATATATATATCTATAATACATAGTGTATGACACTGTCAGGGCTCCTAGGACTATATATATATCTATAATACATAGTGTATTACACTGTCAGGACTCCTAGAACTATATCTATCTATAATACATAGTGTATGACACTGTCAGGGCTCCTAGGACTATATATCTATAATACATAGTGTATGACACTGTCAGGACTCCTAGGACTATATATATCTATTATACACAGTATATGACACTGTCAGGACTCCTAGGACTATATATATCTATAATACATAGTGTATGACACTGTCAGGGCTCCTAGGACTATATATATCTATAATACATAGTGTATGACACTGTCAGGGCTCCTAGGACTATATATATCTATAATACATAGTGTATGACACTGTCAGGACTCCTAGGACTATATATATCTATAATACATAGTGTATGACACTGTCAGGACTCCTAGGACTATATATATCTATAATATATAGTGTATGACACTGTCAGGGCTCCTAGGACTATATATATCTATAATACATAGTGTATGACACTGTCAGGGCTCCTAGGACTATATATATATCTATAATACATAGTGTATGACACTGTCAGGACTCCTAGGACTATATATATCTATAATACATAGTGTATGACACTGTTAGGGCTCCTAGGACTATATATATCTATAATACATAGTGTACGACACTGTCAGGACTCCTAGGACTATATATATCTATAATACATAGTGTATGACACTGTTAGGGCTCCTAGGACTATATATATCTATAATACATAGTGTACGACACTGTTAGGGCTCCTAGGACTATATATATCTATAATACATAGTGTATGACACTGTCAGGGCTCCTAGGACTATATATATCTATAATACATAGTGTATAACACTGTCAGGGCTCCTAGGACTATATACAGTCCTATGAAAAAGTTTGGGCACCCCTATTAATCTTAATCATTTTTAGTTATAAATATTTTGGTGTTTGCAACAGCCATTTCAGTTTGATATATCTAATAACTGATGGACACAGTAATATTTGAGGATAGAAATGAGGTTTATTGTACTAACACAAAATGTGCAATATGCATTAAACCAAAATTTGACTGGTGCAAAAGTATGGGCACCTCAACAGAAAAGTGACATTAATATTTAGTAGACCCTCCTTTTGCAAAGATAACAGCCTCTAGTCGCTTCCTGTAGCTTTTAATCAGTTCCTGGATCCTGGATGAAGGTATTTTGGACCATTTCTCTTTACAAAACAATTCAAGTTCAGTTAAGTTTGATGGTCGCCGAACATGGACAGCCCGCTCTCAAATGATCTGAAAACAAAGATTGTTCAACATAGTTGTTCAGCGGAAGGATACAAAACGTTGTCTCAGAGATTTAACCTGTCAGTTTCCACTGTGAGGAACATAGTAAGGAAATGGAAGACCACAGGGACAGTTCTTGTTAAGCCCAGAAGTGGCAGGCCAAGAAAAATATCAGAAAGGCAGAGAAGAAGAATGGTGAGAAGAGTCAAGGACAATCCACAGACCACCTCCAAAGAGCTGCAGCATCATCTTGCTGCAGATGGTGTCACTGTGCATCGGTCAGCAATACAGCGCACTTTGCACAAATAGAAGCTGTATGGGAGAGTGATGAGAAAGAAGCCGTTTCTGCACGTACGCCACAAATAGAGTTGCCTGAGGTATGAAAAAGCACATTTGGACAAGGCAGCTTCATTTTGGAAGAAGGTCCTGTGGACTGATGAAACAAAGATTGAGTTGTTTGGTCATACAAAAAGGCGTTATGCATGGTGTCCAAAAAAAACAGCATTCCAAGAAAAACACATGCTACCCACTGTAAAATTTGGTGGAGGTTCCATCATGCTTTGGGGCTGTGTGGCCAATGCCGGCACCGGGAATCTTGTTAAAGTTGAGGGTCGCATGGATTCCACTCAGTATCAGCAGATTCTTGAGAATAATGTTCAAGAATCAGTGACGAAGTTGAAGTTACGCCGGGGATGGATATTTCAGCAAGACAATGATCCAAAACACCGCTCCAAATCGACTCCGGCATTCATGCAGAGGAACAATTACAATGTTCTGGAATGGCCATCCCAGTCCCCAGACCTGAATATCATTGAACATCTGTGGGATGATTGGAAGCGGGCTGTCCATGCTCGGCGACCATCTAACTTAACTGAACGTGAATTGTTTGTCCAAAATACTTTTATCCAGGATCCAGGAACTGATTAAAAGCTACAGGAAGCGACTAGAGGCTGTTATCTTTGCAAAAGGAGGATCTACTAAATATTAATGTCACTTTTCTGTTGAGGTGCCCATACTTTTGCACCGGTCAAATTTTGGTTTAATGCATATTGTACATTTTCTGTTAGTACAATAAACCTCATTTCAATCCTGAAATATTACTGTGTCCATCAGTTATTAGATATATCAAACTGAAATGGCTGCTGCAAACACCAAAATATGTAGAACTAAAAATGATTAAGATTAATAGGGGGGCACAAACTTTTTCATAGGACTGTATATCTATAATACATAGTGTATGACACTGTCAGGACTCCTGGGACTATATATATCTATAATACATAGTGTATGACACTGTCAGGGCTCCTGGGACTATATATATCTATAATACATAGTGTATGACACTGTCAGGGCTCCTGGGACTATATATATCTATAATACATAGTGTATGACACTGTCAGGACTCCTAGGACTATATATATCTATAATACATAGTGTATGACACTGTCAGGGCTCCTAGGACTATATATATCTATAATACATAGTGTATGACACTGTCAGGGCTCCTAGGACTATATATATCTATAATACATAGTGTATGACACTGTCAGGGCTCCTAGGACTATATATATCAATAATACATAGTGTATGACACTGTTAGGGCTCCTAGGACTATATATAACTATAATACATAGTGTATGACACTGTCAGGACTCCTAGGACTATATATATATCTATAATACATAGTGTATGACACTGTCAGGGCTCCTAGGACTATATATATCTATAATACATAGTGTATGACACTGTCAGGGCTCCTAGGACTATATATATCTATAATACATAGTGTATGACACTGTCAGGGCTCCTAGGACTATATATATCTATAATACATAGTGTATGACACTGTCAGGACTCCTAGGACTATATATATCTATAATACATAGTGTATGACACTGTCAGGACTCCTAGGACTATATATATATCTATAATACATAGTGTATGACACGGTCAGGGCTACTAGGACTATATATATCTATAATACATAGTGTATGACACTGTCAGGGCTCCTAGGTCTATATATATATATATATATATATATATATATATATATATATATATCTATAATACACAGTGTATGACACTGTCAGGGCTCCTAGGACTATATATATATCTATAATACATAGTGTATGACACTGTCAGGACTCCTAGGACTATATATATATCTATAATACATAGTGTATGACACTGTCAGGGCTCCTAGGACTATATATATATCTATAATACATAGTGTATGACACTGTCAGGGCTCCTAGGACTATATATATCTATAATACATAGTGTATGACACTGTCAGGACTCCTAGGACTATATATATATATATATATCTATAATACACAGTGTATGACACTGTCAGGGCTCCTAGGACTATATATATATCTATAATACATAGTGTATGACACTGTCAGGACTCCTAGGACTATATATATCTATTATACACAGTATATGACACTGCCAGGGGTCCTAGGACTATATATATATATATATATATATCTAGAACAGCGATTCTCAACCTGTGGGTCGCGACCCTGGCGGGGGTTGAACGACTAAATCACAGGGGTCGCCACATACCTCCCAACTGTCCCGATCGGTGGGAGGTATGTCCCGGTTTCAACTGATCGGTACCCGGAGGACGCCGATGAGTTGAAACCACAGGCGATTAAAGCAGGAGCTGACACAGCGAGCCCCTGCCTTACCACTGTGCTGCGGCTTCTGTATGTGTAGTCGCGATGTCATGACGTCACATCACGCCTACAACTATATGAGTGAGCGAGACTGAGCCGGCAGCGGGGGAGCGTTGGAAGGTGAGTATAAGTGTTTTTATTTTTGTTTTTTTAAAACATTAAGGTGGAACATAATGAAGGGGAAGATAAAGGGGGACGGGGGACGGCATGACACTGGGGGCAGAGATGGAGGGACATGAAACTGTGGGCAGATGAAACTGGGGGAAGAGATGGCGGGGGGACATATAATGTACAGGTGACTGTAGGAGGATTATACTGTGTGGGAGCACATGAAAAATGAATGACAATGGGTGGAGTCAATATAAAAGTGGGTGGAGCTAAATTCGCGCACTGCATATTTTGTCCCTCTTTCTAATCTTCAAAAGTTGGGAGGTATGCGTAAAGCCATCAGAAAATATATATTTCCGATGGCTTTAGCCACTGAGAAGCCGCGCTACTGTCTGCAGCAGCGCTATTCAGCTGGAACGCACGCTGTTATGGACGCATGTTCCAAACTGAATCAGGTCACCGCAACATGAGGAACAGAGCAAGTGTAGCCAGGCTCGTCCGGAGTAGCGACGCATGACGAGGGGCGGGCAGTAAGGGAACCAACAGCCGCGTTCGGCGGGAGCCGTTGGGGGGGGGCTTAGCAGAGCCACTTTTGATTAGACCGCGCAGCCGGGTAGCGGCACTCGTGGGCTGCGCGGCAAATAGTAAAGTTGTCCCTCCCTCCCTCCCTCCCATATCTGGTTTTCTTTTTATGTTTTTTTCTTTAGTTTCTGTTTCTTCATTAACAGGTTGTCACGGTGGCCTTGGCGGGTGGAGTCCTTGGGAGTTTGGGGGGTAAATGAAGCAAAAGGGGTGGAGTCAGTAGTAGGCTCCACCTCAAACAGCTGGTGTTGTGTTTAATTGGCCTGGCGCTCGGTGAACGGTTACAGGGTTTTAGCCCTGTGAACTGGCAGGTGAAGCAGGGGTCATCTTTACTTGGTGCCGCCGAGCCAGTGGTTGTGGCTGGCGGTAAGTATATATATAATATATCTTATATATACATACATAATTGATGTGCTCATCGTAGCGCCAGGCCCATTCACGCCGTTGTAGTCTTCTTAACTCCTAGGACTTGAACCCATTTGGTATTATTATTATGATAAATATTTGAGAAGTTATTTATACGTTTTTTTGTAGTTTGTTAATAAATACGGCTGCTGTGGCCGATTAAAATCCATCCCTGAGTCTTAGTGTTTTTTCATGGGTGGGGTGGGCGTAGGCCACGTTTGGCCGTCATTTACTGTTATTTTGGAGTTAGTGGTAAGGGGCGAGGGGACGATGCTCCTGAGGGTTTAGGATAGGCTGTTGTAGCAACATTGTCAATGTTGGCGGTCCAGGGGTTCCCAAAAGTCTGCCATGCCTTGTCATGTATTGCGGGGTCACGGCATTAGAAAGGTTGAGAACCAGTGATCTAGAAGGTAAGTTTAGTATGTAGGTGGGTACAGGCGCGGTCTGACTAGGAGGTGGGCCTGAGCTGTATGCTCGAGGATATATGGTTCAGTGAAGGTGAGGGAGATCTATATGTGCCGACATCACTCTGCAGCTGTCCTATATACACGATCAGAAACTATCTATATGTTCTATCAAGTCCTACCAGTAATTCTACTTATACCAGGGCATTTATGTCCCGCAAATCCGGCTGCATGAGCCCCCAAACTGTGGCCGATGAGGTGGATGCGGATTAGGTCATAGTTGTAAAGCTCCTAAGAAAAGAGAGGGGAAAAAAACAAAAACAGGTGCAGGGATTCAGATGTACAAAATGCAATTATCATACGATACTAGGAGTGTACATATAAAAGAACAAAAAAACTTGCTAGTCTTCAGTAGTTGATCCCTTTTTAATGGCTAACTCATAATGATGACAGATTACTGACGTTTCGGCACCTCTAGGCTCCTTTATCAAAGTAAATTTAAAACATTTCTGAAGGATGCATATATATATATATATATATATATATATATATATATATATATATATTATACAGAGCAGGCACAAAGGGTGTTAGAATTCAGGAGGAGGGGGGGTTGTTAGTAATTGGTAGAGACAATGTAAACACTTCCAGGTCCTTATCAGTTCACACGTTCCTGTAAAGAGACATGAAACTCTGTGACACATTCAGCCCACACTCTAGTGTCTGAAGCAGGGTCATGAATTTGCACTCATGAATGCGTCTGTGAATGTGATCTGAAATTCCCTCTCAAAACCAAAATTTTCATGTGATTGGTGATATTATGATCCTCATTTCAGAAATGTTTTGATACGGGAAGGTCCAGTCTTTGTTCTCTAATTGTATGGTGATGTGAGTTCCTCCGCACTCTAAGCTGCTGTCCGGTCTCCCCCACATACAGACCCCCAGGACACTTGGTGCACATTATTACATACACTACATGCGGTGTTACAGGTGAACGTTCCTGGGATTTGATATTCCCTGTTAGAGTTTGGTATCTCTATCCGGTCAGGGGTCAGTATGTGGGGGCAGGTTTTGCACCTTTTTTGTCCACATGGGAATGTTCCTGTGTTAGTTGGAGGTGACAGTGAGCTGCTGACCACCATATTCCTGAGGTTTGGTGTCTGTAGCACAGGAGAGGGGGGTCTGGAGATATGGATGTTAGATGGTTGTCTTTTTGCAGTAGTGGATGTAATTTGCGTGTGATTCCTCTCAGCGTCTCCAGGTGGGGGTTATATGTGACACCAGGGGCACCCGAGTGTTCTCCTGTTTGGTATTGTATCTTAATAACTCTGATCTTGGTATCCTGGTGGCCCTGGTGATTTGGTTATCAATCGTTCTTGGATGGTAACCCTGCCTCCAGAATGTGTCTCTGAGGCCTCCGAGGTGTTCGTCTCTATCTGCAGATATATGCAGATAGAACATATGTGATGGTATCTGATGGCCTGGCTGTAGACAATGGAGTTCTTTATGTGTTTCGGATGAAAGCTATCCCATCTTAGGTAGGTTGGGCGGTCAATTGGTTTCCGATACAGCGATGTCTCCATTTTGTTGTCCTGTATCTTGATGACTGCGTCCAGGAAGGTTATTTCAGAGAAGGAGTGATTGAGCGTCAGGTTGATGGTGGGATGGAACTGGTGGAATTGTTCATGGAAGGTTTTCAGCTGTTCCTCAGACCCGGTCCACAGGATTAGGATATCGTCAGTGAATCGGTAGTAGGCCCGAGGCCTGGTGGTGCAGGTGGAGAGGAAGTCACTCCCAAGCTTGGCCATGAAGAGATTAGCATACTGTGGTGCCATGTTGCTCCCCATTGCGGTGCCAGTCTGCTGTAGATAGATGCAATCACCAATGGAGAAGTAATTGTGGGTGAGGATGAATTTCGTGAGTTTCACCACTGATTCAGTGTTCATACCTCGCTTTTCCATGAAAAACTGGCAGGCATTTATACCGTCCTGGGGTGGGATGTTGGAGTACAGGGATTCTACATCCATGGTGGCCAGGATGGTTCCATCTGGGAGGGGACCTATAGTGGACAGTTTATTTAATAGGTCTGTAGTATCCTGTAGGTAGCTGGCTGTATCCTTCACTAAGGGTTTAAGAGTACCCTCCCCCAATCCAGAGATCTGTTCAGTGAGAGTCCCCACATACGATATGATCGGTCTCCCTGGGTTCCCAGGTTTGTGCAGTTTTGGAAGCATATAAAAGGTTCCCATTCTTGGACTTGTTGGTATGAGGCTGCTTAGGCCTTTGGCTCCATCAGATAGGCCGGAGATAACTTTTTTCAGTTTTTTAGAGTACTCCACTGTGGGGTCTGAATCCAACTTGGAGTAGTAGTGTGTGTCAGTCAGTTGTCTGTGTAATAGTGTGTGTCAGTCAGTTGTCTGTGTAGTAGTGTGTGTCAGTCAGTTGTCTGTGTAATAGTGTGTGTCAGTCAGTTGTCTGTGTAGTAGTGTGTGTCAGTCAGTTGTCTGTGTAGTAGTGTGTGTCAGTCAGTTGTCTGTGTAGTAGTGTGTGTCAGTCAGTTGTCTGTGTAGTAGTGTGTCAGTCAGTTGTCTGTGTAGTAGTGTGTGTCAGTCAGTTGTCTGTGTAATAGTGCGTGTCAGTCAGTTGTCTGTGTAATAGTGTGTGTCAGTCAGTTGTCTGTGTAGTAGTGTGTGTCAGTCAGTTGTCTGTGTAATAGTGTGTGTCAGTCAGTTGTCTGTGTAATAGTGTGTGTCAGTCAGTTGTCTGTGTAGTAGTGTGTGTCAGTCAGTTGTCTGTGTAGTAGTGTGTGTCAGTCAGTTGTCTGTGTAATAGTGTGTGTCAGTCAGTTGTCTGTGTAGTAGTGTGTCAGTCAGTTGTCTGTGTAATAGTGTGTGTCAGTCAGTTGTCTGTGTAATAGTGTGTGTCAGTCAGTTGTCTGTGTAGTAGTGTGTCAGTCAGCTGTCTGTGTAGTAGTGTGTGTCAGTCAGTTGTCTGTGTAGTAGTGTGTCAGTCAGTTGTCTGTGTAGTAGTGTGTGTCAGTCAGTTGTCTGTGTAATAGTGTGTGTCAGTCAGTTGTCTGTGTAGTAGTGTGTCATTCAGCTGTCTGTGTAATAGTGTGTGTCAGTCAGTTGTCTGTGTAGTAGTGTGTCAGTCAGTTGTCTGTGTAATAGTGCATGTCAGTCAGTTGTCTGTGTAGTAGTGCGTGTCAGTCAGTTGTCTGTGTAATAGTGTGTGTCAGTCAGTTGTCTGTGTAGTAGTGTGTCAGTCAGTTGTCTGTGTAATAGTGCGTGTCAGTCAGTTGTCTGTGTAATAGTGTGTGTCAGTCAGTTGTCTGTGTAGTAGTGTGTCAGTCAGTTGTCTGTGTAATAGTGTGTGTCAGTCAGTTGTCTGTGTAGTAGTGTGTCAGTCAGTTGTCTGTGTAGTAGTGTGTCAGTCAGTTGTCTGTGTAATAGTGTGTATCAGTCAGTTGTCTGTGTAGTAGTGCGTGTCAGTCAGTTGTCTGTGTAGTAGTGCGTGTCAGTCAGTTGTCTGTGTAGTAGTGTGTGTCAGTCAGTTGTCTGTGTAGTAGTGTGTGTCAGTCAGTTGTCTGTGTAGTAGTGTGTCAGTCAGTTGTCTGTGTAATAGTGCGTGTCAGTCAGTTGTCTGTGTAATAGTGCGTGTCAGTCAGTTGTCTGTGTAGTAGTGCGTGTCAGTCAGTTGTCTGTGTAGTAGTGCGTGTCAGTCAGTTGTCTGTGTAGTAGTGTGTGTCAGTCAGCTGTCTGTGTAGTAGTGTGTCAGTCAGTTGTCTGTGTAATAGTGCGTGTCAGTCAGTTGTCTGTGTAATAGTGCGTGTCAGTCAGTTGTCTGTGTAGTAGTGTGTGTCAGTCAGTTGTCTGTGTAGTAGTGTGTGTCAGTCAGCTGTCTGTGTAGTAGTGTGTCAGTCAGTTGTCTGTGTAATAGTGCGTGTCAGTCAGTTGTCTGTGTAATAGTGTGTGTCAGTCAGTTGTCTGTGTAATAGTGTGTCAGTCAGTTGTCTGTGTAGTAGTGCGTGTCAGTCAGTTGTCTGTGTAGTAGTGCGTGTCAGTCAGTTGTCTGTGTAGTAGTGTGTCAGTCAGCTGTCTGTGTAACAGTGTGTGTCAGTCAGTTGTCTGTGTAGTAGTGTGTGTCAGTCAGTTGTCTGTGTAGTAGTGTGTGTCAGTCAGTTGTCTGTGTAGTAGTGTGTGTCAGTCAGCTGTCTGTGTAATAGTGTGTGTCAGTCAGTTGTCTGTGTAATAGTGTGTGTCAGTCAGCTGTCTGTGTAGTAGTGTGTGTCAGTCAGCTGTCTGTGTAACAGTGTGTGTCAGTCAGTTGTCTGTGTAGTAGTGTGTCAGTCAGTTGTCTGTGTAGTAGTGTGTCAGTCAGTTGTCTGTGTAATAGTGTGTGTCAGTCAGTTGTCTGTGTAGTAGTTTGTGTCAGTCAGTTGTCTGTGTAGTAGTGTGTGTCAGTCAGTTGTCTGTGTAATAGTGTGTGTCAGTCAGTTGTCTGTGTAATAGTGTGTGTCAGTCAGTTGTCTGTGTAGTAGTGTGTCAGTCAGTTGTCTGTGTAGTAGTGTGTGTCAGTCAGTTGTCTGTGTAGTAGTGTGTGTCAGTCAGTTGTCTGTGTAGTAGTGTGTCAGTCAGTTGTCTGTGTAGTAGTGTGTGTCAGTCAGTTGTCTGTGTAGTAGTGTGTGTCAGTCAGTTGTCTGTGTAGTAGTGTGTGTCAGTCAGTTGTCTGTGTAGTAGTGTGTCAGTCAGTTGTCTGTGTAGTAGTGTGTGTCAGTCAGTTGTCTGTGTAGTAGTGTGTGTCAGTCAGTTGTCTGTGTAATAGTGCGTGTCAGTCAGTTGTCTGTGTAGTAGTGCGTGTCAGTCAGTTGTCTGTGTAGTAGTGCGTGTCAGTCAGTTGTCTGTGTAATACTGCGTGTCAGTCAGTTGTCTGTGTAGTAGTGCGTGTCAGTCAGTTGTCTGTGTAGTAGTGAGTGTCAGTCAGTTGTCAGTGTAGTAGTGTGTCAGTCAGTTGTCTGTGTAATAGTGCGTGTCAGTCAGTTGTCTGTGTAATAGTGCGTGTCAGTCAGTTGTCTGTGTAGTAGTGCGTGTCAGTCAGTTGTCTGTGTAGTAGTGTGTGTCAGTCAGTTGTCTGTGTAGTAGTGTGTGTCAGTCAGCTGTCTGTGTAGTAGTGTGTCAGTCAGTTGTCTGTGTAATAGTGCGTGTCAGTCAGTTGTCTGTGTAATAGTGCGTGTCAGTCAGTTGTCTGTGTAGTAGTGTGTGTCAGTCAGTTGTCTGTGTAATAGTGTGTGTCAGTCAGTTGTCTGTGTAGTAGTGTGTGTCAGTCAGTTGTCTGTGTAGTAGTGTGTGTCAGTCAGCTGTCTGTGTAGTAGTGTGTCAGTCAGTTGTCTGTGTAATAGTGCGTGTCAGTCAGTTGTCTGTGTAATAGTGTGTGTCAGTCAGTTGTCTGTGTAATAGTGTGTCAGTCAGTTGTCTGTGTAGTAGTGCGTGTCAGTCAGTTGTCTGTGTAGTAGTGTGTCAGTCAGTTGTCTGTGTAGTAGTGTGTGTCAGTCAGTTGTCTGTGTAGTAGTGTGTCAGTCAGTTGTCTGTGTAATAGTGTGTGTCAGTCAGTTGTCTGTGTAGTAGTTTGTGTCAGTCAGTTGTCTGTGTAGTAGTGTGTGTCAGTCAGTTGTCTGTGTAATAGTGTGTGTCAGTCAGTTGTCTGTGTAATAGTGTGTGTCAGTCAGTTGTCTGTGTAGTAGTGTGTCAGTCAGTTGTCTGTGTAGTAGTGTGTGTCAGTCAGTTGTCTGTGTAGTAGTGTGTGTCAGTCAGTTGTCTGTGTAGTAGTGTGTCAGTCAGTTGTCTGTGTAGTAGTGTGTGTCAGTCAGTTGTCTGTGTAGTAGTGTGTGTCAGTCAGTTGTCTGTGTAGTAGTGTGTCAGTCAGTTGTCTGTGTAGTAGTGTGTGTCAGTCAGTTGTCTGTGTAGTAGTGTGTGTCAGTCAGTTGTCTGTGTAGTAGTGTGTGTCAGTCAGTTGTCTGTGTAGTAGTGTGTGTCAGTCAGTTGTCTGTGTAGTAGTGTGTCAGTCAGTTGTCTGTGTAGTAGTGTGTGTCAGTCAGCTGTCTGTGTAGTAGTGTGTGTCAGTCAGCTGTCTGTGTAGTAGTGTGTGTCAGTCAGTTGTCTGTGTAGTAGTGTGTCAGTCAGTTGTCTGTGTAGTAGTGTGTGTCAGTCAGTTGTCTGTGTAGTAGTGTGTCAGTCAGTTGTCTGTGTAGTAGTGTGTGTCAGTCAGTTGTCTGTGTAGTAGTGTGTGTCAGTCAGTTGTCTGTGTAGTAGTGTGTGTCAGTCAGCTGTCTGTGTAGTAGTGTGTGTCAGTCAGTTGTCTGTGTAGTAGTGTGTGTCAGTCAGCTGTCTGTGTAATAGTGTGTGTCAGTCAGCTGTCTGTGTAACAGTGTGTGTCAGTCAGTTGTCTGTGTAGTAGTGTGTGTCAGTCAGTTGTCTGTGTAGTAGTGTGTGTCAGTCAGTTGTCTGTGTAATAGTGTGTGTCAGTCAGCTGTCTGTGTAATAGTGTGTGTCAGTCAGTTGTCTGTGTAATAGTGTGTGTCAGTCAGTTGTCTGTGTAATAGTGTGTCAGTCAGTTGTCTGTGTAGTAGTGTGTGTCAGTCAGCTGTCTGTGTAGTAGTGTGTGTCAGTCAGTTGTCTGTGTAGTAGTGTGTGTCAGTCAGTTGTCTGTGTAGTAGTGTGTGTCAGTCAGTTGTCTGTGTAATAGTGTGTGTCAGTCAGCTGTCTGTGTAATAGTGTGTGTCAGTCAGTTGTCTGTGTAGTAGTGTGTCAGTCAGTTGTCTGTGTAATAGTGTGTGTCAGTCAGTTGTCTGTGTAGTAGTTTGTGTCAGTCAGTTGTCTGTGTAGTAGTGTGTGTCAGTCAGTTGTCTGTGTAGTAGTGTGTGTCAGTCAGTTGTCTGTGTAATAGTGTGTGTCAGTCAGTTGTCTGTGTAATAGTGTGTGTCAGTCAGTTGTCTGTGTAATAGTGTGTGTCAGTCAGTTGTCTGTGTAGTAGTGTGCCAGTCAGTTGTCTGTGTAGTAGTGTGCCAGTCAGTTGTCTGTGTAGTAGTGTGCGTCAGTCAGTTGTCTGTGTAGTAGTGTGCGTCAGTCAGTTGTCTGTGTAATAGTGTGCGTCAGTCAGTTGTCTGTGTAATAGTGTGCGTCAGTCAGTTGTCTGTGTAATAGTGTGTGTCAGTCAGTTGTCTGTGTAATAGTGTGTGTCAGTCAGTTGTCTGTGTAGTAGTCTGTGTAGTAGTGTGTGTCAGTCAGTTGTCTGTGTAGTAGTGTGTGTCAGTCAGTTGTCTGTGTAATAGTGTGTGTCAGTCAGTTGTCTGTGTAATAGTGTGTGTCAGTCAGTTGTCTGTGTAGTAGTGTGTGTCAGTCAGTTGTCTGTGTAGTAGTGTGTCAGTCAGTTGTCTGTGTAGTAGTGTGTGTCAGTCAGTTGTCTGTGTAGTAGTGTGTGTCAGTCAGTTGTCTGTGTAATAGTGTGTGTCAGTCAGTTGTCTGTGTAATAGTGTGTGTCAGTCAGTTGTCTGTGTAATAGTGTGTGTCAGTCAGTTGTCTGTGTAGTAGTGTGTGTCAGTCAGTTGTCTGTGTAATAGTGTGTGTCAGTCAGTTGTCTGTGTAGTAGTGTGTGTCAGTCAGTTGTCTGTGTAGTAGTGTGTCAGTCAGTTGTCTGTGTAGTAGTGTGTGTCAGTCAGTTGTCTGTGTAGTAGTGTGTCAGTCAGTTGTCTGTGTAATAGTGTGTGTCAGTCAGTTGTCTGTGTAGTAGTGTGTGTCAGTCAGTTGTCTGTGTAGTAGTGTGTCAGTCAGTTGTCTGTGTAATAGTGTGTGTCAGTCAGTTGTCTGTGTAATAGTGTGTGTCAGTCAGTTGTCTGTGTAGTAGTGTGTCAGTCAGTTGTCTGTGTAATAGTGTGTGTCAGTCAGTTGTCTGTGTAATAGTGTGTGTCAGTCAGTTGTCTGTGTAGTAGTGTGTGTCAGTCAGTTGTCTGTGTAATAGTGTGTGTCAGTCAGTTGTCTGTGTAATAGTGTGTGTCAGTCAGTTGTCTGTGTAGTAGTGTGTGTCAGTCAGTTGTCTGTGTAGTAGTGTGTCAGTCAGTTGTCTGTGTAATAGTGTGTGTCAGTCAGTTGTCTGTGTAGTAGTGTGTGTCAGTCAGTTGTCTGTGTAGTAGTGTGTCAGTCAGTTGTCTGTGTAATAGTGTGTGTCAGTCAGTTGTCTGTGTAATAGTGTGTGTCAGTCAGTTGTCTGTGTAGTAGTGTGTCAGTCAGTTGTCTGTGTAGTAGTGTGTGTCAGTCAGTTGTCTGTGTAGTAGTGTGTCAGTCAGTTGTCTGTGTAATAGTGTGTGTCAGTCAGTTGTCTGTGTAATAGTGTGTGTCAGTCAGTTGTCTGTGTAGTAGTGTGTGTCAGTCAGTTGTCTGTGTAGTAGTGTGTGTCAGTCAGTTGTCTGTGTAGTAGTGTGTGTCAGTCAGTTGTCTGTGTAATAGTGTGTGTCAGTCAGTTGTCTGTGTAATAGTGTGTGTCAGTCAGTTGTCTGTGTAATAGTGTGTGTCAGTCAGTTGTCTGTGTAGTAGTGTGTGTCAGTCAGTTGTCTGTGTAGTACTGTGTGTCAGTCAGTTGTCTGTGTAATAGTGTGTGTCAGTCAGTTGTCTGTGTAATAGTGTGTGTCAGTCAGTTGTCTGTGTAATAGTGTGTGTCAGTCAGTTGTCTGTGTAATAGTGTGTGTCAGTCAGTTGTCTGTGTAATAGTGTGTGTCAGTCAGTTGTCTGTGTAGTAGTGTGTCAGTCAGTTGTCTGTGTAGTAGTGTGTCAGTCAGTTGTCTGTGTAGTAGTGTGTCAGTCAGTTGTTTGTGTAGTAGTGTGTCAGTCAGTTGTCTGTGTAGTAGTGTGTGTCAGTCAGTTGTCTGTGTAGTAGTGTGTGTCAGTCAGTTGTCTGTGTAATAGTGTGTGTCAGTCAGTTGTCTGTGTAATAGTGTGTGTCAGTCAGTTGTCTGTGTAATAGTGTGTGTCAGTCAGTTGTCTGTGTAGTAGTGTGTGTCAGTCAGCTGTCTGTGTAGTAGTGTGTGTCAGTCAGCTGTCTGTGTAGTAGTGTGTGTCAGTCAGTTGTCTGTGTAATAGTGTGTGTCAGTCAGTTGTCTGTGTAGTAGTGTGTGTCAGTCAGCTGTCTGTGTAGTAGTGTGTGTCAGTCAGCTGTCTGTGTAGTAGTGTGTGTCAGTCAGCTGTCTGTGTATCAGTGTGTGTCAGTCAGTTGTCTGTGTAGTAGTGTGTGTCAGTCAGCTGTCTGTGTAACAGAGTGTGTCAGTCAGTTGTCTGTGTAGTAGTGTGTCAGTCAGTTGTCTGTGTAATAGTGTGTGTCAGTCAGTTGTCTGTGTAGTAGTGTGTCAGTCAGTTGTCTGTGTAATAGTGTGTGTCAGTCATTTGTCTGTGTAGTAGTTTGTGTCAGTCAGTTGTCTGTGTAGTAGTGTGTGTCAGTCAGTTGTCTGTGTAATAGTGTGTGTCAGTCAGTTGTCTGTGTAATAGTGTGTGTCAGTCAGTTGTCTGTGTAGTAGTGTGTCAGTCAGTTGTCTGTGTAGTAGTGTGTCAGTCAGCTGTCTGTGTAGTAGTGTGTGTCAGTTGTCTGTGTAGTAGTGTGTGTCAGTCAGTTGTCTGTGTAGTAGTGTGTGTCAGTCAGTTGTCTGTGTAGTAGTGTGTGTCAGTCAGTTGTCTGTGTAGTAGTGTGTGTCAGTCAGTTGTCTGTGTAATAGTGTGTGTCAGTCAGTTGTCTGTGTAGTAGTGTGTGTCAGTCAGTTGTCTGTGTAGTAGTGTGTGTCAGTCAGTTGTCTGTGTAATAGTGTGTGTCAGTCAGTTGTCTGTGTAGTAGTGTGTGTCATTCAGCTGTCTGTGTGCTTCCTGTATGTAGTCTGATGTGTTCATCATGACTATAGCGCCACCCTTGTCCGCTGGCTTAATGATGATGTCGTTGTTATTTCTCAGGGATTGTATGGCCCTTCTTTCCTGGCCGCTGATGTTAGACGGCAGGGCTTTATTTGTATCCAGTATAGTTGATTTGACCATGTGTCTGAAACAGTCTATATAATTATCCAGAACTAAATTTCGTCCAGTTGGAGGTGTCCAATCAGATGTCTCCTTCTTAGTTAAGCTGGGAACCTCTGAGGAGTGGATGGGTCTCCTTTGTGTCATGAAAATATTCCCTCAGGCGCAGCCTCTTGAAAAAATTCTCCATGTCACTGCACAGTTCAATTTTATCCATGGTTGTAGAAGGACAAAATGAGAGTCCCCTGGAGAGTCCCCCAAATTCTGCTTTGGTGGGTTCATAAGTGGAGAGATTGATAACACAGCTCGGCGTTACCAAATCAGCATGTGTGTGATCCTGGTTGTTGTTAGATATACACTCACCGGCCACTTTATTAGGTACACCTGTCCAACTGCTCGTTAACACTTAATTTCTAATCAGCCAATCACATGGCGGCAACTCAGTGCATTTCGGCATGTAGACATGGTCAAGACAATCTCCTGCAGTTCAAACCGAGCATCAGTATGGGGGGGAAGAAAGGTGATTTGAGTGCCTTTGAACGTGGCATGGTTGTTGGTGCCAGAAGGGCTGGTCTGAGTATTTCAGAAACTGCTGATCTACTGGGATTTTCACGCACAACCATCTCTAGGGTTTACAGAGAATGGTCCGAAAAAGAAAAAACATCCAGTGAGCGGCAGTTCTGTGGGGGGCGGAAATGCGTTGTTGATGCCAGAGGTCAGAGGAGAATGGCCAGACTGGTTCCAGCTGATAGAAAGGCAACAGTGACTCAAATAGCCACCCGTTACAACCAAGGTAGCCAGAAGAGCATCTCTGAACGCCGCACAGTACGTCCAACTTTGAGGCTACAGATGGGCTACAGCAGCAGAAGACCACACCGGGGGCCACTCCTTTCAGCTAAGAACAGGAAACTGAGGCTACAATTTGCACAAGCTCATCGAAATTGGACAATTGAAGATTGGAAAAACGTTGCCTGGTCTGATGAGTCTCGATTTCTGCTGCGACATTCGGATGGTAGGGTCAGAATTTGGCGTCAACAACATGAAAGCATGGATCCATCCTGCCTTGTATCGGTAACGGTTCAGGCTGGTGGTGGTGGTCTCATGGTGTGGGGAATATTTTCCTGGCACTCTTTGGGCCCCTTGGTACCAATTGAGCATCGTTGCAACGCCAAAGCCTACCTGAGTATTGTTGCTGACCATGTCCATCCCTTTATGAGCACAATGTACCCAACATCTGATGGCTACTTTCAGCAGGATAATGCAATGCCATGTCATAAAGCTGGAATCATCTCAGACTGGTTTCTTGAACATGACAATGAGTTCACTGTACTCCAATGGCCTCCACAGTCACCAGATCTCAATCCAATAGAGGAGCATCTTTGGGATGTGGTGGAACGGGAGATTCGCATCATGGATGTGCAGCCGACAAATCTGCAACTGCAACTGTGTGATGCCGCCATCATGTCAATATGGACCAAAATCTCTGAGGAATGCTTCCAGCACCTTGTTGTATCTATGCCACGAAGAATTGAGGCAGTTCTGAAGGCAAAAGGGGGTCCAACCCGTTACTAGCATGGTGTACCTAATAAAGTGGCTGGTGGGTATATGTTTCACTTTGACCGAAAACCAACATTTTCCTTATAGGAACGTAAAAGTATTCAACTCCCTCCCCCCGCCCCATAATAATGGCCTGTACATCATCTAATAGGACAGTGAGAGCAGGGGCCACTATGGGACATAATACTGTGTGCAGGGGCCACTATGGGACATAATACTGTGTGCAGGGGCCACTATGGGACATAATACTGTGTGCTGGGGCCACTATGGGACATAATACTGTGTGCAGGAGCCACTATGGGGTATAATACTGTGTGCAGGGGCCACTATGGGGGATAATACTGTGTGCAGGGGCCACTATGGGGGATAATACTGTGTGCAGGGGCCACTATGGGGTATAATACTGTGTGCAGGGGCCACTATGGGACATAATACTGTGTGTAGGGGCCACTATGGGACATAATACTGTGTGCAGGGGCCACTATGGGGGGATAATACTGTGTGCAGGGGCCACTATGGGACATAATACTGTGTGCGGGGGCCACTATGGGGCATAATACTGTGTGCAGGGGCCACTATGGGACATAATACTGTGTGCAGGGGCCACTATGGGACATAATTCTGTGTGCAGGGGCCACTATGGGGGATAATACTGTGTGCAGGGGTCACTATGGGGTATAATACTGTGTGTAGGGGCCACTATGGGACATAATACTGTGTGCAGGGGCCACTATGGGACATAATACTGTGTGCAGGGGCCACTATGGGGGATAATACTGTGTGCAGGGGCCACTATGGGGATAATACTGTGTGCAGGGGTCACTATGGGACATAATACTGTGTGCCGGGGCCACTATGGGGTATAATACTGTGTGCAGAGGACACTATGGGACATAATACTGTGTGCAGGGGCCACTATGGGACATAATAATGTGTGCAGGGGCCACTATGGGGGGATAATACTGTGTGCAGGGGCCACTATGGGACATAATACTGTGTGCAGGGGCCACTATGGGACATAATTCTGTGTGCAGGGGCCACTATGGGACATAATACTGTGTGCAGGGGCCACTATGGGACATAATACTGTGTGTAGGGGCCACTATGGGACATAATACTGTGTGCAGGGGCCACTATGGGGGATAATACTGTGTGCAGGGGCCACTATGGGACATAATACTGTGTGCAGGGGCCACTATGGGACATAATACTGTGTGCAGGGGCCACTATGGGGGATAATACTGTGTGCAGGGGCCACTATGGGAGATAATACTGTGTGCAGGGGCCACTATGGGAGATAATACTGTGTGCAGGGGCCACTATGGGACATAATTCTGTGTGCAGGGGCCACTATGGGACATAATACTGTGTGCAGGGGCCACTATGGGACATAATACTGTGTACAGGGGCCACTATGGGACATAATACTGTGTGCAGGGGCCACTATGGGACATAATACTGTGTGCAGGGGCCACTATGGGACATAATACTGTGTGCAGGGGCCACTATGGGGGATAATACTGTGTGCAGGGGCCACTATGGGGTATAATACTGTGTGCAGGGGCCACTATGGGACATAATACTGTGTGTAGGGGCCACTATGGGACATAATACTGTGTGCAGGGGCCACTATGGGGGGATAATACTGTGTGCAGGGGCCACTATGGGACATAATACTGTGTGCAGGGGCCACTATGGGACATAATTCTGTGTGCAGGGGCCACTATGGGGGATAATACTGTGTGCAGGGGTCACTATGGGGTATAATACTGTGTGTAGGGGCCACTATGGGACATAATACTGTGTGCAGGGACCACTATGGGGGATAATACTGTGTGCAGGGGTCACTATGGGACATAATACTGTGTGCCGGGGCCACTATGGGGTATAATACTGTGTGCAGGGGTCACTATGGGACATAATACTGTGTGCAGGGGCCACTATGGGGGATAATACTGTGTGCAGGGGCCACTATGGGACATAATAATGTGTGCAGGGGCCACTATGGGGGGATAATACTGTGTGCAGGGGCCACTATGGGACATAATACTGTGTGCAGGGGCCACTATGGGACATAATTCTGTGTGCAGGGGCCACTATGGGGTATAATACTGTGTGCCGGGGCCACTATGGGGTATAATACTGTGTGCAGGGGCCACTATGGGACATAATACTGTGTGCAGGAGCCACTATGGGACATAATACTGTGTGCAGGGGCCACTATGGGACATAATACTGTGTGCAGGGGCCACTATGGGGGATAATACTGTGTGCAGGGGCCACTATGGGACATAATACTGTGTGCAGGGGCCACTATGGGACATAATACTGTGTGCAGGGGTCACTATGGGACATAATACTGTGTGCAGGGGCCACTATGGGGGATAATACTGTGTGCAGGGGCCACTATGGGACATAATACTGTGTGCAGGGGCCACTATGGGGGATAATACTGTGTGCAGGGGCCACTATGGGACATAATACTGTGTGCAGGGGCCACTATGGGGGATAATACTGTGTGCAGGGGTCACTATGGGGGATAATACTGTGTGCAGGGGTCACTATGGGACATAATACTGTGTGCAGGGGTCACTATGGGACATAATACTGTGTGCAGGGGCCACTATGGGACATAATACTGTGTGCAGGGGCCACTATGGGACATAATACTGTGTGCAGGGGCCACTATGGGGGATAATACTGTGTGCAGGGGCCACTATGGGGGATAATACTGTGTGCAGGGGTCACTATGGGACATAATACTGTGTGCAGGGGCCACTATGGGACATAATACTGTGTGCAGGGGCCACTATGGGGATAATACTGTGTGCAGGGGTCACTATGGGACATAATACTGTGTGCAGGGGCCACTATGGGACATAATACTGTGTGCAGGGGCCACTATGGGACATAATACTGTGTGCAGGGGCCACTATGGGGATAATACTGTGTGCTGGGGCCACTATGGGACATAATACTGTGTGCAGGGACCACTATGGGGTATAATACTGTGTGCAGGGGTCACTATGGGACATAATACTGTGTGCAGGGGCCACTATGGGACATAATACTGTGTGCAGGGGCCACTATAGGGGATAATACTGTGTGCAGGGGCCACTATGGGGGATAATACTGTGTGCAGGGGCCACTATGGGGGATAATACTGTGTGCAGGGGCCACTATGGGACATAATACTGTGTGCAGGGGCCACTATGGGACATAATACTGTGTGCAGGGGCCACTATGGGACATAATACTGTGTGCAGGGGCCACTATGGGACATAATACTGTGTGCAGGGGCCACTATGGGACATAATACTGTGTGCAGGGGCCACTATGGGACATAATACTGTGTGCAGGGGCCACTATGGGACATAATACTGTGTGCAGGGGCCACTATGGGACATAATACTGTGTGCAGGGGCCACTATGGGACATAATACTGTGTGCAGGGGCCACTATGGGGGATAATACTGTGTGCAGGGGCCACTATGGGACATAATACTGTGTGCAGGGGCCACTATGGGGGATAATACTGTGTGCAGGGGCCACTATGGGGGATAATACTGTGTGCAGGGGCCACTATGGGACATAATACTGTGTGCAGGGGTCACTATGGGGGATAATACTGTGTGCTGGGGCCACTATGGGACATAATACTGTGTGCAGGGGCCACTATGGGGGATAATACTGTGTGCAGGGGCCACTATGGGACATAATACTGTGTGCAGGGGTCACTATGGGACATAATACTGTGTGCAGGAGCCACTATGGGGGATAATACTGTGTGCAGGAGCCACTATGGGGATAATACTGTGTGCTGGGGCCACTATGGGACATAATACTGTGTGCAGGGGTCACTATGGGACATAATACTGTGTGCAGGGGCCACTATGGGGGATAATACTGTGTGCAGGGGCCACTATGGGGGATAATACTGTGTGCAGGGGCCACTATGGGACATAATACTGTGTGCAGGGGTCACTATGGGGGATAATACTGTGTGCAGGGGCCACTATGGGACATAATACTGTGTGCAGGGGCCACTATGGGACATAATACTGTGTGCAGGGGCCACTATGGGACATAATACTGTGTGCAGGGGCCACTATGGGGATAATACTGTGTGCAGGGGTCACTATGGGACATAATACTGTGTGCAGGGGCCACTATGGGACATAATACTGTGTGCAGGGGCCACTATGGGACATAATACTGTGTGCAGGGGCCACTATGGGGATAATACTGTGTGCTGGGGCCACTATGGGACATAATACTGTGTGCAGGGACCACTATGGGGATAATACTGTGTGCAGGGGCCACTATGGGACATAATACTGTGTGCAGGGGCCACTATGGGGGATAATACTGTGTGCAGGGGCCACTATGGGACATAATACTGTGTGCAGGGGCCACTATGGGGGATAATACTGTGTGCAGGGGCCACTATGGGGGATAATACTGTGTGCAGGGGCCACTATGGGACATAATCCTGTGTGCAGGGGTCACTATGGGGTATAATACTGTGTGCAGGGGTCACTATGGGGGATAATACTGTGTGCAGGGGCCACTATGGGACATAATACTGTGTGCAGGGGTCACTATGGGACATAATACTGTGTGCAGGGGCCACTATGGGGGATAATACTGTGTGCAGGGGCCACTATGGGACATAATACTGTGTGCAGGGGCCACTATGGGGATAATACTGTGTGCTGGAGCCACTATGGGACATAATACTGTGTGCAGGGGTCACTATGGGACATAATACTGTGTGCAGGGGCCACTATGGGGGATAATACTGTGTGCAGGGGCCACTATGGGACATAATACTGTGTGCAGGGGCCACTATGGGACATAATACTGTGTGCAGGGGCCACTATGGGGATAATACTGTGTGCTGGGGCCACTATGGGACATAATACTGTGTGCAGGGGTCACTATGGGACATAATACTGTGTGCAGGGGCCACTATGGGGGATAATACTGTGTGCAGGGGCCACTATGGGGGATAATACTGTGTGCAGGGGCCACTATGGGACATAATACTGTGTGCAGGGGCCACTATGGGACATAATACTGTGTGCAGGGGCCACTATGGGACATAATACTGTGTGCAGGGGCCACTATGGGGCATAATACTGTGTGCAGGGGCCACTATGGGGGATAATACTGTGTGCAGGGGCCACTATGGGACATAATACTGTGTGCAGGGGTCACTATGGGGGATAATACTGTGTGCAGGGGCCACTATGGGACATAATACTGTGTGCAGGGGCCACTATGGGGGATAATACTGTGTGCAGGGGTCACTATGGGACATAATACTGTGTGCAGGGGCCACTATGGGACATAATACTGTGTGCAGGGGCCACTATGGGACATAATACTGTGTGCAGGGGCCACTATGGGGATAATACTGTGTGCAGGGGTCACTATGGGACATAATACTGTGTGCAGGGGCCACTATGGGACATAATACTGTGTGCAGGGGCCACTATGGGACATAATACTGTGTGCAGGGGCCACTATGGGGATAATACTGTGTGCTGGGGCCACTATGGGACATAATACTGTGTGCAGGGACCACTATGGGGTATAATACTGTGTGCAGGGGTCACTATGGGACATAATACTGTGTGCAGGGGCCACTATGGGACATAATACTGTGTGCAGGGGCCACTATGGGGGATAATACTGTGTGCAGGGGCCACTATGGGACATAATACTGTGTGCAGGGGTCACTACGGGACATAATACTGTGTGCAGGGGCCACTATGGAAGATAATACTGTGTGCAGGGGCCACTATGGGGTATAATACTGTGTGCAGGGGCCACTATGGGACATAATACTGTGTGCAGGGGCCACTATGGGACATAATACTGTGTGCAGGGGCCACTATGGGACATAATACTGTGTGCAGGGGCCACTATGGGACATAATACTGTGTGCAGGGGTCACTATGGTGCATAATACTGTGTGCAGGGGTCACTATGGGACATAATACTGTGTGCAGGGGCCACTATGGGACATAATACTGTGTGCAGGGGCCACTATGGGGGATAATACTGTGTGCAGGGGCCACTATGGGGGATAATACTGTGTGCAGGGGCCACTATGGGGTATAATACTGTGTGCAGGGGTCACTATGGGACATAATACTGTGTGCAGGGGTCACTATGGGGGATAATACTGTGTGCAGGGGGTCACTATGGGACATAATACTGTGTGCAGGGGTCACTATGGGGTATAATACTGTGTGCAAGGGCCACTATGGGGTATAATACTGTGTGCAGGGGCCACTATGGGACATAATACTGTGTGCAGGGGCCACTATGGGGGATAATACTGTGTGCAGGGGCCACTATGGGACATAATACTGTGTGCCGGGGCCACTATGGGACATAATACTGTGTGCCGGGGCCACTATGGGGCATAATACTGTGTGCAGGGGTCACTATGGGACATAATACTGTGTGCAGGGGCCACTATGGGACATAATACTGTGTGCAGGGGCCACTATGGGGGATAATACTGTGTGCAGGGGCCACTATGGGACATAATACTGTGTGCCGGGGCCACTATGGGACATAATACTGTGTGCAGGGGCCACTATGGGGGATAATACTGTGTGCAGGGGCCACTATGGGACATAATACTGTGTGCAGGGGCCACTATGGGGGATAATACTGTGTGCAGGGGCCACTATGGGGGATAATACTGTGTGCAGGGGCCACTATGGGACATAATACTGTGTGCAGGGGCCACTATGGGACATAATACTGTGTGCAGGGGCCACTATGGGGGATAATACTGTGTGCAGGGGCCACTATGGGGGATAATACTGTGTGCAGGGGCCACTATGGGGGATAATACTGTGTGCAGGGGCCACTATGGGACATAATACTGTGTGCAGGGGCCACTATGGGGGATAATACTGTGTGCAGGGGTCACTATGGGACATAATACTGTGTGCAGGGGCCACTATGGGGTATAATACTGTGTGCAGGGGTCACTATGGGACATAATACTGTGTGCAGGGGCCACTATGGGACATAATACTGTGTGCAGGGGCCACTATGGGACATAATACTGTGTGCAGGGGCCACTATGGGACATAATACTGTGTGCAGGGGCCACTATGGGACATAATTCTGTGTGCAGGAGCCACTATGGGGTATAATACTGTGTGCAGGGGTCACTATGGGACATAATACTGTGTGCCGGGGCCACTATGGGGGATAATACTGTGTGCAGGGGCCACTATGGGGCATAATACTGTGTGCAGGGGCCACTATGGGACATAATACTGTGTGCAGGGGCCACTATGGGGGATAATACTGTGTGCAGGGGTCACTATGGGACATAATACTGTGTGCAGGGGCCACTATGGGGGATAATACTGTGTGCAGGGGCCACTATGGGACATAATACTGTGTGCAGGGGCCACTATGGGGGATAATACTGTGTGCAGGGGCCACTATGGGACATAATACTGTGTGCAGGGGCCACTATGGGACATAATACTGTGTGCAGGGGCCACTATGGGACATAATACTGTGTGCAGGGGCCACTATGGGACATAATACTGTGTGCAGGGGCCACTATGGGACATAATACTGTGTGCAGGGGCCACGATGGGGGATAATACTGTGTGCAGGGGCCACTATGGGGTATAATACTGTGTGCAGGGGCCACTATGGGGTATAGTACTGTGTGCAGGGGCCACTATGGGGTATAATACTGTGTGCAGGGGCCACTATGGGGTATAATACTGTGTGCAGGGGCCACTATGGGGTATAAGACTGTGTGCAGGGGCCACTATGGGGTATAATACTGTGTGCAGGGGTCACTATGGGGGATAATACCTTGGGTACAGCCATTCCAAGTTACGCCAGTGCTGGATCCACATAACTTAGCCCCATCCCCCCCACCCCCACCCCTCGCACCCGTAAAAGCAATTAGGAGCTTACCTTTAGTTTGCACAGAAAGTGGCACACCTGAGCCCCCACCACTAGCATGTTACTTATGGCTTGCAGGTAATTAAATTGGGCCCCTTCTTTCCAGTCCAGGCAAACACAGTTCATACCAGTAACACTTACTATGGCCTAAAACAGAGAGAGGGGTGTCATCCTGGATCGGGCCATATATGCCTGATACCAACAAAGTACAGGAGACCCCCACCCCCCACATGAGTACAGCTGGAGTGCCCTCTGCAGACACAACACGTACCATAGGGTGATGCTAAAGTAACAGACTAAAATAGCAGACAACATGAAAATACGGCGAACAGGATCACATGACATAATACACAGATAATACAGTGGGGGGGGGGGGGGGGGGCTGGGGATTAGTGTAGTGTTATACTAGAGAGATAGGAGATAATACACAGATAATACAGTGTGGGGGGTTCTGGGGATTAGTGTAGTGTTATACTAGAGAGAGATAGGAGATAATACACAGATAATACAGTGTGGGGGGGGGTTTCTGGGGATTAGTGTAGTGTTATACTAGAGAGATAGGAGATAATACACAGATAATACAGTGTGGGGGGGGGGTTCTGGGGATTAGTGTAGTGTTATACTAGAGAGATAGGAGATAATACACAGATAATACAGTGTGTGGGGGGGGTTCTGGGGATTAGTGTAGTGTTATACTAGAGAGAGATAGGAGATAATACACAGATAATACAGTGTGGGGGGTTCTGGGGATTAGTGTAGTGTTATACTAGAGAGATAGGAGATAATACACAGATAATACAGTGTGGAGGGTTCTGGGGATTAGTGTAGTGTTATACTAGAGAGAGATAGGAGATAATACACAGATAATACAGTGTGGGGGGGGGGGTTCTGGGGATTAGTGTAGTGTTATACTAGAGAGATAGGAGATAATACACAGATAATACAGTGTGGAGGGTTCTGGGGATTAGTGTAGTGTTATACTAGAGAGAGATAGGAGATAATACACAGATAATACAGTCTGGGGGGTTCTGGGGATTAGTGTAGTGTTATACTAGAGAGAGATAGGAGATAATACACAGATAATACAGTGTGGGGGGTTCTGGGGATTAGTGTAGTGTTATACTAGAGAGAGATAGGAGATAATACACAGATAATACAGTGTGGGGGTTCTGGGGATTAGTGTAGTGTTATACTAGAGAGAGATAGGAGATAATACACAGATAATACAGTGTGGGGGGTTCTGGGGATTAGTGTAGTGTTATACTAGAGAGAGATAGGAGATAATACACAGATAATACAGTGTGGGGGGTTCTGGGGATTAGTGTAGTGTTATAGTAGAGAGGGATAGGAGATAATACACAGATAATACAGTGTGGGGGGTTCTGGGGATTAGTGTAGTGTTATACTAGAGAGAGATAGGAGATAATACACAGATAATACAGTGTGGGCGGTTCTGGGGATTAGTGTAGTGTTATACTAGAGAGAGATAGGAGATAATACACAGATAATACAGTGTGGGGGGTTCTGGGGATTAGTGTAGTGTTATACTAGAGAGAGATAGGAGATAATACACAGATAATACAGTATGGGGGGTTCTGGGGATTAGTGTAGTGTTATACTAGAGAGAGATAGGAGATAATACACATATAATACAGTGTGGGGGGATCTGGGGATTAGTGTAGTGTTATACTAGAGAGAGATAGGAGATAATACACAGATAATACAGTGTGGGGGGTTCTGGAGATTAGTGTAGTGTTATACTAGAGAGAGATAGGAGATAATACACAGATAATACAGTGTGGGGGGTTCTGGGGATTAGTGTAGTGTTATACTAGAGAGAGATAGGAGATAATACACAGATAATACAGTATGGGGGGTTCTGGGGATTAGTGTAGTGTTATACTAGAGAGAGATAGGAGATAATACACAGATAATACAGTGTGTGGGATTCTGGGGATTAGTGTAGTGTTATACTAGAGAGAGATAGGAGATAATACACAGATAATACAATGTGGGGGGTTCTGGGGATTAGTATAGTGTTAGGAGAGAGATAGGAGATAATACACAGATAATACAATGTGGGGGGTTCTGGGGATTAGTGTAGTGTTAGGAGAGAGATAGGAGTGTTAGTTTTGTCTAGCCTGTATATCTCTGGCTCTGCTGTATACTGTCTCTTGTATCTAGCCTGTATATCTCTGGTTCTGCTGTATACTGTCTCTTGTATCTAGCCTGTATATCTCTGGCTCCGCTGTATACTGTCTCTTGTATCTAGCCTGTATATCTCTGGCTCCGCTGTATACTGTCTCTTGTATCTAGCCTGTATATCTCTGGCTCTGCTGTATACTGTCTCTTGTATCTAGCCTGTATATCTCTGGCTCCGCTGTATACTGTCTCTTGTATCTAGCCTGTATATCTCTGGTTCCACTGTATACTGTCTCTTGTATCTAGCCTGTATATCTCTCGCTCTGCTGTATACTGTCTCTTGTGTCGAGATTGTATATCTCTGGCTCCGCTGTATACTGCCTCTTGTATCTAGCCTGTATACTGTCTCTTGTATCTAGCCTGTATATCTCTGGCTCTGCTGTATACTGTCTCTTGTATCTAGTCTGTATATCTCTCTGGCTCTGCTGTATACTGTCTCTTGTATCTAGCCTGTATATCTCTGGCTCCGCTGTATACTGTCTCTTGTATCTAGCCTGTATACTGTCTCTTGTATCTAGCCTGTATATCTCTGGCTCTGCTGTATACTGTCTCTTGTATCTAGCCTGTATATCTCTCTGGCTCTGCTGTATACTGTCTCTTGTATCTAGCCTGTATATCTCTGGTTCTGCTGTATACTGTCTCTTGTATCTAGCCTGTATATCTCTGGCTCTGCTGTATACTGTCTCTTGTGTCTAGCCTGTATATCTCTGGCTCTGCTGTATACTGTCTCTTGTATCTAGCCTGTATATCTCTCTGGCTCTGCTGTATACTGTCTCTTGTATCTAGCCTGTATATCTCTGGTTCTGCTGTATACTGTCTCTTGTATCTAGCCTGTATATCTCTGGCTCTGCTGTATACTGTCTCTTGTGTCTAGCCTGTATATCTCTGGCTCTGCTGTATACTGTCTCTTGTATCTAGCCTGTATATCTCTGGCTCCGCTGTATACTGTCTCTTGTATCTAGCCTGTATACTGTCTCTTGTATCTAGCCTGTATATCTCTGGCTCTGCTGTATACTGTCTCTTGTATCTAGCCTGTATATCTCTCTGGCTCCGCTGTATACTGTCTCTTGTATCTAGCCTGTATATCTCTGGCTCCGCTGTATACTGTCTCTTGTATCTAGCCTGTATATCTCTGGCTCTGCTGTATACTGTCTCTTGTATCTAGCCTGTATATCTCTGGCTCCGCTGTATACTGTCTCTTGTATCTAGCCTGTATATCTCTGGTTCCACTGTATACTGTCTCTTGTATCAAGCCTGTATATCTCTCGCTCTGCTGTATACTGTCTCTTGTGTCGAGATTGTATATCTCTGGCTCCGCTGTATACTGCCTCTTGTATCTAGCCTGTATACTGTCTCTTGTATCTAGCCTGTATATCTCTGGCTCTGCTGTATACTGTCTCTTGTATCTAGTCTGTATATCTCTCTGGCTCTGCTGTATACTGTCTCTTGTATCTAGCCTGTATATCTCTGGCTCCGCTGTATACTGTCTCTTGTATCTAGCCTGTATACTGTCTCTTGTATCTAGCCTGTATATCTCTGGCTCTGCTGTATACTGTCTCTTGTATCTAGCCTGTATATCTCTCTGGCTCTGCTGTATACTGTCTCTTGTATCTAGCCTGTATATCTCTGGTTCTGCTGTATACTGTCTCTTGTATCTAGCCTGTATATCTCTGGCTCTGCTGTATACTGTCTCTTGTGTCTAGCCTGTATATCTCTGGCTCTGCTGTATACTGTCTCTTGTATCTAGCCTGTATATCTCTCTGGCTCTGCTGTATACTGTCTCTTGTATCTAGCCTGTATATCTCTGGTTCTGCTGTATACTGTCTCTTGTATCTAGCCTGTATATCTCTGGCTCTGCTGTATACTGTCTCTTGTGTCTAGCCTGTATATCTCTGGCTCTGCTGTATACTGTCTCTTGTATCTAGCCTGTATATCTCTGGCTCCGCTGTATACTGTCTCTTGTATCTAGCCTGTATACTGTCTCTTGTATCTAGCCTGTATATCTCTGGCTCTGCTGTATACTGTCTCTTGTATCTAGCCTGTATATCTCTCTGGCTCTGCTGTATACTGTCTCTTGTATCTAGCCTGTATATCTCTGGTTCTGCTGTATACTGTCTCTTGTATCTAGCCTGTATATCTCTGGCTCTGCTGTATACTGTCTCTTGTATCTAGCCTGTATATCTCTGGCTCTGCTGTATACTGTCTCTTGTATCTAGCCTGTATATCTCTGGCTTTGCTGTATACTGTCTCTTGTGTCTAGCCTGTATATCTCTGGCTCTGCTGTATACTGTCTCTTGTGTCTAGCCTGTATATCTCTGGCTCTGCTGTATACTGTCTCTTGTATCTAGCCTGTATATCTCTGGCTCTGCTGTATACTGTCTCTTGTATCTAGCCTGTATATCTCTGGCTCTGCTGTATACTGTCTCTTGTGTCTAGCCTGTATATCTCTGGCTCTGCTGTATACTGTCTCTTGTATCTAGCCTGTATATCTCTGGCTCTGCTGTATACTGTCTCTTGTATCTAGCCTGTATATCTCTGGCTCTGCTGTATACTGTCTCTTGTGTCTAGCCTGTATATCTCTGGCTCTGCTGTATACTGTCTCTTGTGTCTAGCCTGTATATCTCTGGCTCTGCTGTATACTGTCTCTTGTATCTAGCCTGTATATCTCTGGTACGTGATGAGATCTATGGTATATCGGAGGCTGGCGCTCTACCTTGCACATGTTCATCACCCAGGGGTCTTCTCCTTGACCATTGAATCCGTGGATTATGATTGTCAGGTTCTGTTTTGGATCAAAGTGAGTTGTCAGGATCCCGGAGACGTTTGTGGCGTTTATAACCTGTGAAACGAAGAATCAGAGGAGTCCTCATCGACCTCACTGGCTACCAAGTGTCTGCCATCATGTACGGTATCACAGATTATTATAGGAGCGACTGCCAAGAGTCACCTCACAGGGGCCCCGCTGAGGAGCCAATCCTCAGGGCCCATCCAATACAGTTACAGAGGCAATGTGGCAGTATCCCAAGCAGAGGACGCCAATGGGCCCAAAATGATAAAAAGATGTACGGACTCACGGCCAGAGACAGAAGACAATGTGAGGACCCAGAGACCAGGAGAACGTTCTCCAATCCTCCACCAATGGAGACTTTCAGATGATGGACAGGTCGGTGACACGTGCGTGTGGACTCAGGGCCAGAGACAGAAGACAATGTGAGGACCCAGAGACCAGGAGAACGTTCTCCAATCCTCCACCAATGGAGACTTTCAGATGATGGACAGGTCGGTGACACGTGCGTGTGGACTCACGGCCAGAGACAGAAGACAATGTGAGGACCCAGAGACCAGGAGAACGTTCTCCAATCCTCCACCAATGGAGACTATCGGGTGATGGACAGGTCGGTGACACGTGCGTGTGGACTCACAGCCAGAGACAGAAGACAATGTGAGGACCCAGAGACCAGGAGAACGTTCTCCAATCCTCCACCAATGGAGACTTTCAGATGATGGACAGGTCGGTGAGGTGTGTGGACTCACGGCCAGAGACAGAAGACAATGTGAGGACCCAGAGACCAGGAGAACGTTCTCCAATCCTCCACCAATGGAGACTATCAGATGATGGACAGGTCGGTGAGGTGTGTGGACTCACGGCCAGAGACAGAAGACAATGTGAGGACCCAGAGACCAGGAGAACGTTCTCCAATCCTCCACCAATGGAGACTATCAGATGATGGACAGGTCGGTGAGGTGTGTGGACTCACGGCCAGAGACAGAAGACAATGTGAGGACCCAGAGACCAGGAGAACGTTCTCCAATCCTCCACCAATGGAGACTATCGGGTGATGGACAGGTCGGTGACACGTGCGTGTGGACTCACGGCCAGAGACAGAAGACAATGTGAGGGCCCACAAATAGACAGACGTTACCTACAGACCCACCTGGAAGGTTTGGTTACTGGCTGGGGTGATGAGTAGGAAGCGAGTATTGAGCTGGTCTGTAGACTTCGGAGGTGGTAGAGGAATCAGGGGTAATAACGTACACTTGGGGACACATTCCAGGTCAGCGAAGGAGATCTCTGCAGCTAAACATACAACATGACAGCCGCTACAGGCGCTATTACATGCTCAGAACCTTGCATCACAGAAAAGAGCAATAAGCCACAAATATTACAACACTACAACTCCCAGCATTCCCTAAGTAATGAGAGATGTAGTCCATCAACAGCCCGAGACGTGTCATCTGTCAGGACATGCTGGGAGTTGTAGTGGTTGTCTCCTCCATGAACCCTCTGGGGCGTTCGCATTCCCAATACGAGGTGAGGACATTGTCCAGGGCAGTGCTGCGGTATATACCCTGGCCTGACCCGCAGGGGCAGCTCTAGAGAAGTCCTGTGGGGGGCGCTGTTTGCAGGCACCCCTGTGTTGTGTTACCTTACCTGGTATGACTGCAGTGAAGGAGATGAGAAGGAAGATGGCGGCGATCATCTGGGAAGAGATACATATACAGATATACATAGGGGGTCACATATATGTCTGGCCGGACTGAACCATTACATTACCAGGGGAGGAGGCGTACTCACAGTGATCAGAGATGTGCACTCCTATCTGGCAGAGGTCTCTGGAAAGAAGAGAAGAAAGATATTAGTACATGGAAATCCAAACTACATGGTGAAAAGTATGTACCCCCCCCCCCCTCCCGAATACACCAAGGCATCACCAGCTGTTACATATATACACTATACACTTCAGGGGGGTCTTTACTGACCACCAGATGGAGAATGGAGACACCACAGTCCATGTCAGCCCCAAAGTCCCATCTTGTGTGGTCACCTCTTCATAGCTGAGCTGATGTCTCCACCGCCCCTACAAGTGACATCCTCCTCCTCCTCAGGACCCCTACAGGTGACATCCTCCCCCTCCTCAGGACCCCTACAGGTGACATCCTCCCCTCCTCAGGACCCCCACAGGTGACATCCTCCTCAGGACCCCTACAGGTGACATCCTCTCCCTCCTCCTCAGGACCCCCACAGGTGACATCCTCCCCCTCCTCAGGACCCCCACAGGTGACATCCTCCTCCTCCTCAGGACCCCTACAGGTGACATCCTCCCCCTCCTCAGGACCCCCACAGGTGACATCCTCCTCCTCCTCAGGACCCCTACAGGTGACATCCTCTCCCTCCTCCTCAGGACCCATACAGGTGACATCCTCCCCCTCCTCAGGACCCCTACAGGTGACATCCTCCCCCTCCTCAGGACCCCTACAGGTGACATCCTCCTCCTCAGGACCCCTACAGGTGACATCCCCCTCCTCAGGACCCCTACAGGTGACATCCTCCTCCTCCTCAGGACCCCTACAGGTGACATCCTCTCCCTCCTCCTCAGGACCCCCACAGGTGACATCCTCCTCCTCCTCAGGACCCCTACAGGTGACATCCTCCCCCTCCTCAGGACCCCTACAGGTGACATCCTCCCCCTCCTCAGGACCCCTACAGGTGACATCCTCCCCCTCCTCAGGACCCCTACAGGTGACATCCTCTCCCTCCTCCTCAGGACCCCTACAGGTGACATCCTCTCCCTCCTCCTCAGGACCCCCACAGGTGACATCCTCCTCCTCCTCAGGACCCCTACAGGTGACATCCTCCCCCTCCTCAGGACCCCTACAGGTGACATCCTCCCCCTCCTCAGGACCCCTACAGGTGACATCCTCCTCCTCCTCAGGACCCCTACAGGTGACAGCCTCCTCCTCAGGACCCCTACAGGTGACATCCTCCTCCTCAGGACCCCTACAGGTGACAGCCTCCTCCTCAGGACCCCTACAGGTGACATCCTCCCCCTCCTCAGGACCCCTACAGGTGACATCCTCCTCCTCAGGACCCCTACAGGTGACATCTCCCTCCTCCTCAGGACCCCTACAGGTGACATCTTCCTCCCCCTCAGGAACCCTACAGGTGACATCCTCCCCCTCCTCAGGACCCCTACAGGTGTCATCCTCCCCCTCCTCAGGACCCCTACAAGTGACATCCTCCTCCTCAGGACCCCTACAGGTGACATCCCCTCCTCCTCAGGACCCCTACAAGTGACATCCTCCTCCTCAGGACCCCTACAGGTGACATCCCCCTCCTCCTCAGGACCCCTACAAGTGACATCCTCCTCCTCAGGACCCCTACAGGTGACATCTTCCTCCTCCTCAGGACCCCTACAGGTGACATCCCCCTCCTCCTCAGGACCCCTACAGGTGACATCCTCCCCATCTTCAGGACCCCTACAGGTGACATCCTCCCCCACCTCAGGACCCCTACAAGTGACACACTCCTCCTCAGGACCCCTACAGGTGACATCCTCCTCCTCAGGACCCCTACAGGTGACATGGGAAGTGTCATACAATATGGGAATATTTAGCACAAATAAAAATTTTAATAGACTTTTAATAGAGCATTTATAATCAGCAAAAATCACCAAATTAAGAAACCATATGGGAACACTATACTATAGGGGAACATTATACTGTATGGGAATATTATACCATATAGGAACACTATACTATATGGGAACATTATACCATATGGGAACATTATACTATATGGGAACATTATACCATATAGGAACACTATACTATAGGGCAGGGGTCTCAAACTCAACTCAGCATGTGGGCCGCAGAGCAAGATCCCAGCCAGTCGGCGGGCCGCACTGTGGCAAATTTAGCTCCACCCACTTTTATATTGACTCCGCCCATTCATTTTTCATGTGCCCCCACACTGTATAATCCTCCTACAGTCACCCGTAAACTATATGCCCCCCTCCATCTTTCCCCCAGTTACATATACACCCTTCATCTGCCCCAGATTCATGTCCCCCCCATCTCTGCCCCCAGTTTCATGTCCCCCCATCTCTGCCCCCAGTTTCATGTCCCCCCATCTCTGCCCCCAGTTTCATGTCCACCCATCTCTGCCCCCAGATTCATGTCCCTCCATCTCTGCCCCAGTGTCATGTCCCCTCCATCTCTGCCCCCAGATTCATGTCCCCTCCATCTCTGTCCCAAGATTCATGTCCCCTCCATCTCTGCCCCCAGATTCATGTCCCCTCCATCTCTGCCCCCAGATTCATGTCCCTCCATCTCTGCCCCAGATTCATGTCCCTCCATCTCTGCCCCCAGATTCATGTCCCTCCATCTCTGCCCCCAGATTCATGTCCCCCATCTCTGCCCCCAGATTCATGTCCCTCCATCTCTGCCCCCAGTTTCATGTCCCCCCATCTCTGCCCCCAGTTTCATGTCCCCGCATCTCTGCCCCCAGATTCATGTCCCCCATCTCTGCCCCCAGTTTCATGTCCCCCATCTCTGCCCCCAGTTTCATGTCCCCCCATCTCTGCCCCCAGATTCATGTCCCTCCATCTCTGTCCCAAGATTCATGTCCCCTCCATCTCTGCCCCCAGATTCATGTCCCTCCATCTCTGCCCCAGATTCATATACCCCCATCTCTGCCCCCAGATTCATGTCCCTCCATCTCTGCCCCCAGATTCATGTCCCTCCATCTCTGCCCCCAGATTCATGTCCCTCCATCTCTGCCCCCAGTTTCATGTCCCCCCATCTCTGCCCCCAGTTTCATGTCCCCGCATCTCTGCCCCCAGATTCATGTCCCCCATCTCTGCCCCCAGTTTCATGTCCCCCATCTCTGCCCCCAGATTCATGTCCCTCCATCTCTGCCCCAGATTCATGTCCCTCCATCTCTGCCCCCAGATTCATGTCCCTCCATCTCTGCCCCCAGATTCATGTCCCCCATCTCTGCCCCCAGATTCATGTCCCTCCATCTCTGCCCCCAGTTTCATGTCCCCCCATCTTTGCCCCCAGTTTCATGTCCCCCCATCTCTGCCCCCAGTTTCATGTCCCCCCATCTCTGCCCCCAGTTTCATGTCCACCCATCTCTGCCCCCAGATTCATGTCCCTCCATCTCTGCCCCAGTGTCATGTCCCTCCATCTCTGCCCCCAGATTCATGTCCCTCCATCTCTGCCCCCAGATTCATGTCCCTCCATCTCTGCCCCAGATTCATGTCCCTCCATCTCTGCCCCCAGATTCATGTCCCTCCATCTCTGTCCCAAGATTCATGTCCCCTCCATCTCTGCCCCCAGATTCATGTCCCCCCCATCTCTGCCCCCAGATTCATGTCCCTCCATCTCTGTCCCCAGATTCATGTCCCCCCATCTCTGCCCCCAGATTCATATCCCCCCATCTCTGCCGCCAGTTTCATGTCCCTCCATCTCTGCCTCCAGATTCATGTCCCTCCATCTCTGTCCCCAGATTCATGTCCCCCCATCTCTGCCCCCAGATTCATGTCCTCTCCATCTCTGCCCCCAGATTCATGTCCCTCCATCTCTGTCCCATGATTCATGTCCCCTCCATCTCTGCCCCCAGATTCATGTCCCCCCATCTCTGCCCCCAGATTCATGTCCCTCCATCTCTGCCCCCAGATTCATGTCCCTCCATCTCTGCCCCCAGATTCATGTCCCTCCATCTCTGCCCCAGTGTCATGTCCCCTCCATCTCTGCCCCCAGATTCATGTCCCTCCATCTCTGCCCCCAGATTCATGTCCCTCCATCTCTGCCCCCAGATTCATGTCCCTCCATCTCTGCCCCCAGTTTCATGTCCCCCATCTCTGCCCCCAGATTCATGTCCCCCCATCTCTGCCCCCAGATTCATGTCCCTCCATCTCTGCCCCCAGATTCATGTCCCCCCCATCTCTGCCCCAGATTCATGTCCCCCCATCTCTGTCCCCAGATTCATGTCCTCTCCATCTCTGCCCCCAGATTCATGTACCTCCATCTCTGTCCCAAGATTCATGTCCCCTCCATCTCTGCCCCCAGATTCATGTCCCCCCCATCTCTGCCCCCAGATTCATGTCCCTCCATCTCTGCCTCCAGATTCATGTCCCTCCATCTCTGTCCCCAGATTCATGTCCCCCCCATCTCTGCCCCCAGATTCATGTCCCTCCATCTCTGTCCCCAGATTCATGTCCCCCCCATCTCTGCCCCCAGATTCATGTCCCTCCATCTCTGCCGCCAGTTTCATGTCCCCCCATCTCTGCCCCCAGTTTCATGTCCCCCCCATCTCCTCCCGACTCTCGCGGCACAGCGCGATTGGCTGTAATATGAAGAAGGACGTCTCTGACTGAGTGGCAGAAACTCCCTTCTGACCATAGAAGAGCTTACGGTACCGGGACCGTAAGCTCTTCACACTGGGCCCACATCGGGAAAGCCGACAGTGCGCTGAACTCAGTATATAGAACTGCCTGTGTGCAAAATGGTGAAAGGTCCTCTTTAACACACAAAAAACCACTTATACTCCCCATCCAACGCTCCCCCGCCGCGCTCTGCAGTTTCACTAATAGACCTGTAGGCGCGATGTGATGATGTGACGTCATCACATCACGCCTATATGTCCACTAGCCGGAACGTAGCGGCGTAGTGACTACGCTAGGGACGCCGGATCCGCGTTGAATACATTGCGAGATGATTATATCCACTAGCCGCTAGTGGATATAATCCTCTCGCAATGTATTCAATGCGGATCCGACATCCCTAGGCTTGTGCGGGCTGCACAAAATTGTTCGGGGGGCCCCATGCGGCCCGCGGGCCGCGAGTTTGAGACCCCTGCTATAGGGGAACATTATACCATATAGTAACATATAAGTATATGGGAATATTATACCATATAGGAACACTATACTATATAGGAATATTATACCATATGGGAACATTATACTATAGGGGAACATTATACCATATAGTAACACTCTATTACATGGGGATATTATACCATATAGGAACATTATACCATATAGGAACATTATACCATATAGGAACACTATACTATATGGGAAACATTATACCATATGGGAACATTATACCATATAGGAACGTTATACCATATAGGAACATTATACCATATAGGAATATTATACCATATAGGAACATTATACCATATAGGAACATTATACCATATAGGAACACTATACTATATGGGAAACATTATACCATATGGGAACATTATACCATATAGGAACGTTATACCATATAGGAACATTATACCATATAGGAATATTATACTATATAGGAACATTATACTATATGGGAAACATTATACCATATAGGAATATTATACTATATGGGAACATTATACTATATGGGAATATTATACCATATGGGAATATTATACCATATGGTGGCACATAAGGAAGCATGATGCCATATGGGGTACTTGGGGAGCACTGTCTTAGATGGGGACACATAGGACAACATTATATTAAATTGAGGAACATGGAGAACATTATAATATTTGGGATCACATAATAATGTACAAAGCACCACGGGAATAATGGCGCTATATAAATAATAATAATTATATTGCGGTGCTCGATTTCTGTGTTGGGCAACAAGTCCTATCTAATGATGGCAAGTTTGAGTAGAGAATGTGAAGTAACTGAAGCAGGAGACACGGAAACAAGTTCTATAAGACTTTATACTAACAGTAGTCAAAGGGGACCTCGCAGAAGACAATCCAACCAATGACACGTTCTCACACAGTGCATGGAAACAGAAGCAGACCAGGCCAGTGAAAGAGAGAACGTTATCAGGAGGACACTAGATGTATGAGAAGATACCCCGACCACAATAAGGACATCATGGCTGGTTATCAGGAGAGGACACTACATGTATGAGAAGATACCCCGACCACAATAAGGACATCATGGCTGGTTATCAGGAGGACACTAGATGTATGAGAAGATACCCCGACCACAATAAGGACATCATGGCTGGTTATCAGGAGGACACTACATGTATGAGAAGATAACCCGACCACAATAAGGACATCATGGCTGGTTATCAGGAGGACACTACATGTATGAGAAGATAACCCGACCACAATAAGGACATCATGGCTGGTTATCAGGAAGACACTACATGTATGAGAAGATAACCCGACCACAATAAGGACATCATGGCTGGTTATCAGGAGGACACTACATGTATGAGAAGATAACCCGACCACAATAAGGACATCATGGCTGGTTATCAGGAGGACACTACATGTATGAGAAGATAACCTGACCACAATAAGGACATCATGGCTGGTTATCAGGAGGACACTACATGTATGAGAAGATAACCTGACCACAATAAGGACATCATGGCTGGTTATCAGGAGGACACTACATGTATGAGAAGATAACCTGACCACAATAAGGACATCATGGCTGGTTATCAGGAGGACACTACATGTATGAGAAGATAACCTGACCACAATAAGGACATCATGGCTGGTTATCAGGAGGACACATGTATGAGAAGATAACCTGACCACAATATGGACATCATGGCTGGTTATCAGGAGAGGACACTACATGTATGAGAAGATAACCTGACCACAATAAGGACATCATGGCTGGTTATCAGGAGGACACTACATGTATGAGAAGATAACCCGACCACAATAAGGACATCATGGCTGGTTATCAGGAGAGGACACTACATGTATGAGAAGATAACCTGACCACAATAAGGACATCATGGCTGGTTATCAGGAGGACACTACATGTATGAGAAGATAACCTGACCACAATAAGGACATCATGGCTGGTTATCAGGAGGACACATGTATGAGAAGATAACCTGACCACAATATGGACATCATGGCTGGTTATCAGGAGAGGACACTACATGTATGAGAAGATAACCTGACCACAATAAGGACATCATGGCTGGTTATCAGGAGGACACTACATGTATGAGAAGATAACCTGACCACAATAATGACATCATGGCTGGTTATCAGGAGAGGACACTACATGTATGAGAAGATAACCTGACCACAATAAGGACATCATGGCTGGTTATCAGGAGGACACATGTATGAGAAGATAACCTGACCACAATATGGACATCATGGCTGGTTATCAGGAGAGGACACTACATGTATGAGAAGATAACCTGACCACAATAAGGACATCATGGCTGGTTATCAGGAGGACACTACATGTATGAGAAGATAACCTGACCACAATAAGGACATCATGGCTGGTTATCAGGAGGACACATGTATGAGAAGATAACCTGACCACAATATGGACATCATGGCTGGTTATCAGGAGGACACTACATGTATGAGAAGATAACCTGACCACAATAAGGACATCATGGCTGGTTATCAGAAGGACACTACATGTATGAGAAGATAACCTGACCACAATAAGGACATCATGGCTGGTTATCAGGAGGGGACACTACATGTATGAGAAGATAACCCGACCACAATAAGGACATCATGGCTGGTTATCAGGAGGACACTACATGTATGAGAAGATAACCTGACCACAATAAGGACATCATGGCTGGTTATCAGGAGGACACTACATATATGAGAAGATAACCTGACCACAATAAGGACATCATGGCTGGTTATCAGGAGGACACTACATGTATGAGAAGATAACCTGACCACAATAAGGACATCATGGCTGGTTATCAGGAGGACACTACATGTACGAGAAGATAACCTGACCACAATAAGGACATCATGGCTGGTTATCAGGAGGACACTACATGTATGAGAAGATAACCTGACCACAATAATGACATCATGGCTGGTTATCAGGAGAGGACACTACATGTATGAGAAGATAACCTGACCACAATAAGGACATCATGGCTGGTTATCAGGAGGACACTACATGTATGAGAAGGTAACCTGACCACAATAAGGACATCATGGCTGGTTATCAGGAGGACACTACATGTATGAGAAGATAACCTGACCACAATAAGGACATCATGGCTGGTTATCAGGAGGACACTACATGTATGAGAAGATAACCTGACCACAATAAGGACATCACGGCTGGTTATCAGGAGGACACTACATGTACGAGAAGATAACCTGACCACAATAAGGACATCATGGCTGGTTATCAGGAGGACACTACATGTACGAGAAGATAACCTGACCACAATAAGGACATCATGGCTGGTTATCAGGAGGACACTACATGTACGAGAAGATAACCTGACCACAATAAGGACATCATGGCTGGTTATCAGGAGGGCACTACATGTATGAGAAGATAACCCGACCACAATAAGGACATCATGGCTGGTTATCAGGAGGACACTACATGTATGAGAAGATAACCCGACCACAATAAGGACATCATGGCTGGTTATCAGGAGGACACTACATGTATGAGAAGATAACCCGACCACAATAAGGACATCATGGCTGGTTATCAGGAGGACACTACATGTATGAGAAGATAACCCGACCACAATAAGGACATCATGGCTGGTTATCAGGAGGACACTACATGTATGAGAAGATAACCCGACCACAATAAGGACATCATGGCTGGTTATCAGGAGGGGACACTACATGTATGAGAAGATAACCTGACCACAATAAGGACATCATGGCTGGTTATCAGGAGGGGACACTACATGTATGAGAAGATAACCTGACCACAATAAGGACATCATGGCTGGTTATCAGGAGGACACTACATGTATGAGAAGATAACCTGACCACAATAAGGACATCATGGCTGGTTATCAGGAGAAGACACTACATGTATGAGAAGATAACCTGACCACAATAAGGACATCATGGCTGGTAATCAGGAGGACACTACATGTATGAGAAGATAACCTGACCACAATAAGGACATCATGGCTAGTAATCAGGAGGACACTACATGTATGAGAAGATAACCTGACTCATCCGTCCCCAGGGATCTGATGTCTCTCAGCACGGTCTAGTCCCTACCGCACTGTGATGTCCTGGTTCCCTTTCTCTCGGCCGCTGATTCCTCAGGGAAGGACATCACAGGTAGTGACATCTCCTGTCCTTTGCTGAGGTCGCTGTTTGGCTTCAGGGGTTACGTGCGGTGAGAACACCGGAGCTGCAGGAGTGGAACGAGCTAGTGCTAAGTGGAGAACTGGGGACAGGCGAGTGCGGTTTTCTTGTTTGTTTGATGAATTTAGGTAGAAATTTTCCACTTTAGGAAGTTGTTGCAGATTTTGTGGTTTCTGGTAATAAGCGCTCTATCCAATGGTTGTGCCCGGCAGACCGTTCTCTTCTCTGATGGCTTCTAAAATCAGCAGAAAAAGTCTGCCCCTGCCTCCCCCCAGAAATGTAGGATTCAGGGGGAATTTGGAGCAGATTATGGGGCTGAATCCAAATCTGTCTGTGGGCACCACCCCAAGAGCTTCCTACACTTGCCCCATTCCATTGGCCGCTTCTTGGCTTTGGCTGGTGGGGCCGGAGCGTACGTGGCAGAATCTGGGGGTAATTACGTGGCAGAAATTATACAGAAGCGTAGAGCTCACGTGGACATCTCTATAGGACGCAAAACACACCCGAAAAATACACCAGAGAAAACCACTAGAAATAATACTGCCGAGTGTGAACTGCTCCTTATACTCCCCAGCCTGTCCTAGGTAAATCCCCAAAGCCTGCGGGAACATCAGCTGCTAAGGGAGGAGCTCACCTGTGGTCGTCGCAGTCTGGAGGACACAGCTGAAGTCTTCAGGGTGCAGAGGCAGCAGCTTCATCACTGCAGGAATATGTAAATTTCTGGGGCTGATGCAACGTAACGTACACGCGGACGTCACAGTCTGCACAATGGATGGAAAGTCTACAAAACCTATAAAATGAGATTATATGGAAGAGTCTGGCCGCCATCCAGCACCCTGCACCTGGTGCAACCCGCATCTTTACTATATGAAACCTGAGCATCAGCATAAACCAGCCACTAAGGGGCGCCACCACACAAGGGAATAATCAGAGTAGAGCGGGCAATGCTGGAGCTCAGACTGGGCCGGATACGCAGGGACTACTGGGCCTGCTCACTCCACAACAAGCATGAGGATGAGGAGGATGTGACTGCAGTCAGAGAGGGACATGAGGGCACCTAGGGGGCACTATTACTACAGTGTAGGGGTACCCTTACCTTATGGGGCAGAGAGTATTGGGCCTCTGCATTAGGAAGTCATCATGGCGGTCTGGGCTGGATTGAGAAGATGAGGAACATGGATGGTGCCAGTCAGAGGAGATCTGCGTAGAACTGCACTGCAGTCAGGACTTATTAGGCCCTGTTCACATCTGCTTTGGAGCTTTTCTCAAAAATGCAGAAAAGAAAAAAATTAGAGCAACGTCCAGTGTCACCATGACAGTGTATGGAGGTATTATCTATCAGTGTATGGAGGTATTATCTATCAGTGTATGGAGGTATTATCTATCAGTGTATGGAGGTATTATCTATCAGTGTATGGAGGTATTATCTATCAGTATATGGAGATATCTATCAGTGTATGGAGGTATTATCTATCAGTGTACGGAGGTATTATCTATCAGTATACGGCGGTATTATCTATCAGTATATGGAGGTATTATCTAGCAGTATATGGAGGTATTATCTATCAGTGTATGGAGGTATTATCTATCAGTGTATGGAGGTATTATCTATCAGTATACGGCGGTATTATCTATCAGTATACGGCGGTATTATCTATCAGTATATGGAGGTATTATCTAGCAGTATATGGAGGTATTATCTATCAGTGTACGGAGGTATTATCTATCAGTGTACGGAGGTATTATCTATCAGTATACGGCGGTATTATCTATCAGTATATGGAGGTATTATCTAGCAGTATATGGAGGTATTATCTATCAGTGTATGGAGGTATTATCTATCAGTGTATGGAGGTATTATCTATCAGTGTATGGAGGTAATATCTATCAGTGTATGGAGGTATTATCTATCAGTGTATGGAGGTATTATCTATCAGTGTATGGAGGTATTATCTATCAGTATATGGCGGTATTATCTATCAGTATATGGCGGTATTATCTATCAGTGTATGGAGGTATTATCTATCAGTATATGGCGGTATTATCTATCAGTGTAGGGAGGTATTATCTATCAGTATATGGAGGTATTATCTATCAGTATATGGAGGTATTATCTATCAGTATATGGGGATATTATCTATCAGTGTATGGAGGTATTATCTATCAGTGTATGGAGGTATTATCTATCAGTACACGGTAGTATTATCTATCAGTATATGGAGGTATTATCTATCAGTGTATGGAGGTATTATCTATCAGTGTATGGAGGTATTATCTATCAGTGTATGGAGGTATTATCTATCAGTGTATGGAGGTATTATCTATCAGTATATGGCGGTATTATCTATCAGTGTATGGAGGTATTATCTATCAGTATATGGCGGTATTATCTATCAGTGTAGGGAGGTATTATCTATCAGTATATGGAGGTATTATCTATCAGTATATGGAGGTATTATCTATCAGTATATGGGGATATTATCTATCAGTGTATGGAGGTATTATCTATCAGTGTATGGAGGTATTATCTATCAGTACACGGTAGTATTATCTATCAGTATATGGAGGTATTATCCATCAGTATATGGAGGTATTATCTATCAGTATATGGAGGTATTATCTATCAGTATATGGTAGTATTATCTATCAGTATATAATGGTATTATCTATCAGTATACGGTAGTATTATCTATCAGTATATGGAGGTATTATCTATCAGTATATGGAGGTATTATCCATCAGTATATGGAGGTATTATCTATCAGTATATGGAGGTATTATCTATCAGTATATGGTAGTATTATCTATCAGTATATAATGGTATTATCTATCAGTATACGGTAGTATTATCTATCAGTATATGGAGGTATTATCTATCAGTATATGGAGGTATTATCTATCAGTATATGGAGGTATTATCTATCAGTATATGGGGATATTATCTATCAGTGTATGGAGGTATTATCTATCAGTGTATGGAGGTATTATCTATCAGTGTATGGAGGTATTATCTATCAGTGTATGGAGGTATTATCTATCAGTGTATGGAGGTATTATCTATCAGTACACGGTAGTATTATCTATCAGTATATGGAGGTATTATCTATCAGTACACGGTAGTATTATCTATCAGTGTATGGGGGTATTATCTATCAGTATATGGTAGTATTATCTATCAGTATATGGTGGTATTATCTATCAGTATATGGAGGTATTATCTATCAGTATATGGAGGTATTATCTATCAGTATATGGAGGTATTATCTATCAGTGTATGGAGGTATTATCTATCAGTGTATGGAGGTATTATCTATCAGTATATGGCGGTATTATCTATCAGTATATGGAGGTATTATCTATCAGTGTATGGAGGTATTATCTATCAGTGTATGGAGGTATTATCTATCAGTGTATGGGGGTATTATCTATCAGTGTATGGAGATATTATCTATCAGTGTATGGAGGTATTATCTATCAGTGTATGGAGGTATTATCTATCAGTGTATGGAGGTATTATCTATCAGTGTATGGAGGTATTATCTATCAGTGTATGGGGGTATTATCTATCAGTGTAGGGAGGTATTATCTATCAGTGTATGGCGGTATTATCCATCAGTGTATGGAGGTATTATCTATCAGTGTATGGAGGTATTATCTATCAGTGTATGGAGGTATTATCTATCAGTGTATGGGGGTATTATCTATCAGTGTATGGAGGTATTATCTATCAGTGTATGGGGGTATTATCTATCAGTGTATGGGGGTATTATCTATCAGTGTATGGAGGTATTATCTATCAGTGTATGGGGGTATTATCTATCAGTGTAGGGAGGTATTATCTATCAGTGTATGGCGGTATTATCCATCAGATGATTGTACGACCTCACGGACTATCCCCCTCTCGAAGCTGAATGTGTCAGTTGGCGGCATTATTCAGACAGTGCCTGGGGCAGTCACATCTGTATACACCCCGTCTGGGCCATTACCCCAAGATCCGGGTTAAGGACAAACAAACCCTTGTAAGGAGCCAAAACGTCTTGTATCTAAGGAGTAAGATGTACTGGAATATTTCACCCGGCTGCTTCTCCTCCTGTGTGCAAGTCTCCTGTTCTGTTTTATCATGTGTCATGTATGAAGGATGACGGCGCATGGCGTGTCATGTATAAAGGATGATGGCACGCGGCATGTCATGTATGAAGGATGATGGCGCGCGGCGTGTCATGTATGAAGGACGATGGCATACAGTGTGTCATGTATGAAGGATGAAGGCACGTGGTGTGTCATGTATGAAGGATGATGGCGCATGGTGTGTCATGTATAAAGGATGATGGCGCACGGTGTGTCATGTATGAAGGATGAAGGCACGTGGTGTGTCATGTATGAAGGATGATGGCGCACGGTGTGTCATGTATGAAGGATGACGGCGCATGGCGTGTCATGTATAAAGGTTGATGGCGCGCGGTGTGTCATGTATAAAGGATGATGGCGCGCGGTGTGTCATGTATGAAGGATGATGGAGCACGGTGTGTCATGTATGAAGGATGATGACGCGCGGTGTGTCATGTATGAAGGATGATGACGCGCGGTGTGTCATGTATGAAGGATGATGGCGCGCGGTGTGTCATGTATGAAGGATGATGGCGCTCGGTGTGTTGTGTCATGTATGAAGGATGATGGCACACGGTGTGTCATGTATGAAGGATGATGGCGCACGGTGTGTCATGTATGAAGGATGATGGCGCTCGGTGTGTTGTGTCATGTATGAAGGATGATGGCACACGGTGTGTCATGTATGAAGGATGATGGCGCACGGTGTGTCATGTATGAAGGATGATGGCATGCGGTGTGTCACGTATGAAGGAAGATGCCACGCGGTTTGTCATGTATGAAGGATGAAGGTATGTGGTGTGTCATGTATGAAGGATGATGGCACGCAGTGTGTCATGTATGAAAGATGATGGTGCGGTGTGTCATGTATGAAGAATGATGGCGTGGTGTGTCACTGTGATAAATCTGGTGTAGTATCAGAATGACTCGATATTAGCGAGTCTGGCCAAAAATCAATCACAAATTCATAAATCCATGCAGTGTGTCATGTATGAAGGATGAAGGTATGTGGTGTGTCATGTATGAAGGATGAAGGTATGTGGTGTGTCATGTATGAAGGATGATGGCGCACGGTGTGTCATGTATGAAGGATGATGGCGCGCGGTGTGTCATGTATCAAGGATGATGGCGCACGGTGTGTCATGAATCAAGGATGATGGCGCGGTGTGTCATGTATGAAGGATGATGGCGCGGTGTGTCATGTATGAAGGATGATGGCGCGGTGTGTCATGTATGGTGGATGATGGCGCACGGTGTGTCATGTATGAAGGATGATGGCGCGCGGTGTGTCATGTATGAAGGATGATGCCTCAAGGTGTGTCATGTATGAAGGATGATGGTGCACGGTGTGTCATGTACGAAGGATGATGGCATGCGGTGTGTCATGTATGAAGGATGAAGGTATGTGGTGTGTCATGTATGAAGGATGATGGCGTGCAGTGTGTCATGTATGAAGGATGATGGCATGCGGTGTGTCATGTATGAAGGATGATGGCGCACGGTGTGTCGTGTCATGTATGACGGATGATGGCATGCGGTGTGTCATGTATGAAGGATGATGGCATGCGGTGTGTCATGTATGAAGGAAGATGCCACATGGTTTGTCATGTATGAAGGATGAAGGTATGTGGTGTGTCATGTATGAAGGATGATGGTGCGGTGTTTCATGTATGAAGAATGATGGCGTGGTGTGTCACTGTGATAAATCTGGTGTAGTATCAGAATGACTCGATATTAGCGAGTCTGGCCAAAAATCATTCACAAATTCATAAATCCAGGAGACCATCATCAGCCATGGTCAGCACCATCAGCAGGAGCAGAGACGATCATCAACCATGGTCAGCACCATAAGCAGGAGCAGAGACCATCATCAGCCATGGTCAGCACCATCAGCAGGAGCAGAGACGATCATCAACCATGGTCAGCACCATCAGCAGGAGCAGAGACGATCATCAACCATGGTCAGCACCATCAGCAGGAGCAGAGACCATCATCAACCAAGGTCAGCACCATCAGCAGGAGCAGAGACGATCATCAACCATGGTCAGCACCATCAGCAGGAGCAGAGACCATCATCGGCCATGGTCAGCACCATCAGCAGGAGCAGAGACGATCATCAACCATGGTCAGCACCATCAGCAGGAGCAGAGACCATCATCAGCCATGGTCAGCACCATCAGCAGGAGCAGAGACCATCATCAGCCATGGTAAGCACCATCAGCCATGGTCAGCACCATCATCAGCCATGGCCAGCACCATCAGCAGGAGCAGAGACCATCATCAACCATGGTCAGCACCATCAGCAGGAGCTGAGACCATCATCAGCCATGGTCAGCACCATCAGCAGGAGCTGAGACCATCATCAGCCATGGTCAGCACCATCAGCAGGAGCAGAGACGATCATCAACCATGGTCAGCACCATCAGCAGGAGCAGAGACCATCATCAGCCATGGTCAGCACCATCAGCAGGAGCAGAGACGATCATCAACCATGGTCAGCACCATCAGCAGGAGCAGAGACCATCATCAACCATGGTCAGCACCATCAGCAGGAGCAGAGACCATCATCAGCCATGGTAAGCACCATCAGCCATGGTCAGCACCATCATCAGCCATGGCCAGCACCATCAGCAGGAGCAGAGACCATCATCAACCATGGTCAGCACCATCAGCAGGAGCTGAGACCATCATCAGCCATGGTCAGCACCATCAGCAGGAGCAGAGACCATCATCGGCCATGGTCAGCACCATCAGCCATGGTCAGCACCATCATCAGCCATTGTAAGCACCATCAGCCATGGTCACCACTATCATCAGCCATGGTCAGCACCATCAGCAGGAGCAGAGACCATCATCAGCCATGGTTAGCACCATCATCATCCATGGCCAGCACCATCAGCAGGAGCAGAGACGATCATCAACCATGGTCAGCACCATCAGCAGGAGCAGAGACCATCATTAGCCATGGTAAGCACCATCAGCCATGGTCAGCACCATCATCAGCCATGGTCAGCACCATCAGCAGGAGCAGAGACGATCATCAACCATGGTCAGCACCATCAGCAGGAGCAGAGACCATCATCAGCCATGGTCAGCACCATCAGCAGGAGCAGAGACGATCATCAACCATGGTCAGCACCATCAGCAGGAGCAGAGACCATCATCAACCATGGTCAGCACCATCAGCAGGAGCAGAGACCATCATCGGCCATGGTAAGCACCATCATCAGCCATGGTCAGCACCATCAGCAGGAGATTCAAGGTGTTTTGTTTTTTTTTCAATAAAAATTCAACACAAAATTCCCAGAATAAAAACTTTATTGACTGATCAGCTACATGCAGACAGTTACTGGTTAGTGTCATGATAATCTGAAAGTTGTTAATCTTTAGCAGTAGCGGAATAAGGAGGGGGGGGGGGTAGTCGCCCCTCCGGCACCTTCAGTCCTACTTAACAGGGGTCCAGATAATGGGCTTCACTGTCCAAGACCATCTCGTTTGAGCAGAATGAAAATCTATAGAAGAAAAAACATCTAATGAGTGGTAACACCCGATACGTCACACCGCCTGAGAGGGCTACCTGACTCAGAGGGCTACCTGACTCAGAGGGCTACCTGCCTGAGAGGACTACCTACCTGAGAGGACTACCTACCTGAGAGGACTACATACCTGAGAGGGCTACCTGACTCGGAGGGCTACCTGCCTGAGAGGAGGGCTACCTACCTGAGAGGACTAACTGCCTGAGAGGACTACCTGTCTGAGAGGACTACCTGTCTGAGAGGACTACCTGTCTGAGAGGGCTAACTGACTCGGAGGGCTACCTGACTCAGAGGGCTACCTGACTCAGAGGACTACCTGACTCAGAGGACTACCTGACTCAGAGGACTACCTGACTCAGAGGGCTACAAGCCTGAGAGGGCTACCAGCCTGAGAGTGTTACCAGCCTGAGAGGGCTACCTGCCTGAGAGGGCTACCTGCCTGAGAGGGCTACCTGCCTGAGAGGGCTACCAGCCTGAGAAGGCTACCAGCCTGAGAGGACTACCAGCCTGAGAGGGCTACTGGCCCTATACTACATACAAGATGACTAATCCTGGAGGATATTACACAGTGTGAACTAAATCTACACTAGCTCTATCACGGTGACTGATGCTGGGGATAGATCAGTGAGTATTAAGACCGGTTTATCTTATACTACACAAGCTTTATCACAGTGACTGATGCTGGGGATAGATCAGAGTGTACTAAGACTGGTTTATGTTATACTACACAAGCTTTATCACAGTGACTGATGCTGGGGATAGATCAGTGAGTACTAAGACCGGTTTATGTTATACTACACAAGCTTTATCACAGTGACTGATGCTGGGGATAGATCAGTGAGTACTAAGACCGGTTTATGTTATACTACACAAGCTTTATCACAGTGACTGATGCTGGGGATAGATCAGAGTGTACTAAGACCGGTTTATGTTATACTACACATGCTTTATCACAGTGACTGATGCTGGGGATAGATCAGTGAGTACTAAGAGCGGTTTATGTTATACTACACAAGCTTTATCACAGTGACTGATGCTGGGGATAGATCAGTGAGTACTAAGACCGGTTTATGTTATACTACACATGCTTTATCACAGTGACTGATGCTGGGGATAGATCAGAGTGTACTAAGACCGGTTTATGTTATACTACACATGCTTTATCACAGTGACTGATGCTGGGTATAGATCAGTGAGTATTAAGACCGGTTTATGTTATACTACACAAGCTTTATCACGGTGACTGATGATGACGATAGATCAGTGAGTACTAAGACCGGTTTATCTTATACTACACAAGCTTTATCACGGTAACTGATGCTAGGGATAGATCAATGTGCACCAAGACCGGTTTATGTTATACTACACAAGCTTTATCACAGTGACTGATGCTGGGGATAGATCAGTGAGTACTAAGACCGGTTTATGTTATACTACACAAGCTTTATCACGGTGACTGATGCTGGGGATAGATCAGTGAGTACTAAGACCAGTTTATGTTATACTACACTAGCTCTATCATGGTGACTGATGCTGGGGATAGATCAGTGAGTACAAAGACCGGTTTATGTTATACTACACAAGATTTATCACAGTGACCAATGCTGGGGATAGATCAGTGAGTACTAAGACCGGTTTGTGTTATACTACACAAGCTTTATCACCCGACACTGGTCACAGCTGACTATTTGCTACAATTATATCCAGTGCAGATAAGTCTGTGACATAAGAGCCGCTGAAGCCTCAGTAGTCGCGATGTCAGTTCTGTCACTGCACTGACACATTGTACTGGACCTGCAGATTATGCTAAGGATGCTGAGGCTATCGCCCCCTGCAGCACTGGGAGTACTTACATTGACCCGTCCTCCCCGGCCTGGATTTCTATTCTGTCTGCTCCCAGCTGGATCTTGAAGAGATTGGTCAATGACGTCCAATGGAAGGTGACATTGAGCGCAGCGTGGAGCTTCACCCCAGAGTCCACAAAGATGGAGTACGTGTCCCCAGGGACCAGGAGACCCCTACACACAAAGAGACAAACATCAGCACAACTCACATACAGAGCTGCAGGCACAATCACAATCGGCTAGCAAATCTATTCCTCTAGTCACATCCAGAGCTGCGGTTACAATTATGTTGCTTACTAGAGAGCCACTCAGTTAGGTCGCATCTCTCAATGTGAACCACAGAACTCCGCTCAGGGTGCAATATGGGGATTCAGGTTCTGGATGGATATGGTTGGAAAGTAAGACATGATGTGATAGAACAGTAACTGCAGCCCTGAATGTGATTGGAGCAGAACACATCACTGACTGCAGCTCTGGATGTAACTGGAGTATAAGACATGCTGGAACACATCACTGACTGCAGCTCTGGATGTGACTGGAGTATAAGACATGATGGAACACATCACTGACTGCAGCTCTGGATGTGACTGGAGCATAAGACATGATGGAACACATCACTGACTACAGCTCTGGATGTGACTGGAGCATAAGACATGCTGGAACACATCACTGACTACAGCTCTGGAAGTGACTGGAGTATAAGACATGATGGAACATATCACTGACTACAGCTCTGGAAGTGACTGGAGTATAAGACATGATGGAACACCTCACTGACTGCAGCTCTGGAGCTGACTGGAGCATAAGACATGATGGAACACATCACTGACTGCAGCTCTGGAGCTGACTGGAGTATAAGACATGATGGAACACCTCACTGACTACAGCTCTGGAAGTGACTGGAGTATAAGACATGATGGAACACATCACTGACTGCAGCTCTGGATGTGACTGGAGCATAAGACATGCTGGAACACATCACTGACTACAGCTCTGGAAGTGACTGGAGTATAAGACATGATGGAACATATCACTGACTACAGCTCTGGAAGTGACTGGAGTATAAGACATGATGGAACACCTCACTGACTGCAGCTCTGGAGCTGACTGGAGCATAAGACATGATGGAACACATCACTGACTGCAGCTCTGGAGCTGACTGGAGTATAAGACATGATGGAACACCTCACTGACTGCAGCTCTGGATGTGACTGGAGAATATGATGGCCAGTTAAGCCATTACCAAGTCACCAGTGTGGGCTGGTTAGAAAGATGACCTTCCACCTGCACAGGACACGTCTTACTTCTACAGGTACCACAGGGACCCCCCACCCCCACTGTGCAGGACTTACCTGGACACCCTATAAAACGTCTCATTGCCCCCAGACACTGGGAAGGCGACACCGACATACAATTTTCCGAGCCGTCTGCCAGTTCCTCTCAATAACACCGAAATCTTGTATCTCCATCCTGGAGGTCACAGAGCAGATGTAATAGCATGTTATACCTTACATGTTATATGTATGTCACCTATGTATATATGTGCATGTTATACAAGTCCTCCTGGTGCGTCGTGTGGTCTGTAACCTAGGCGGCGTCTAGTCCTCCTATATGGAGGGGTTACACTGCGGATGTCACATACAGAATATATAGATGTGATGAGTCTTATCGCCCTCCGTCTGAGCTCAGCATTATATCCTTCTAGATCCCAGGGCCGCACCACGACTCCAGCCAACACCTTGATATATTCAGATACCCTCACCTTTAAGATCTTTCCGGATCTGTCCATAACTGCAGGGTCTCTGACACCGAGTCTCGGGCCACATCAGCAGGATTCCCGGGAAAGATCAGTGACCAGTGACTGTCTGACGTCCAGCGGCCAAAGCGTCCACATTGACCATGGACACCAAACACTCCTGTCTATCTTCTGCATTTGTATCAAACAATAGCTAAGATGAGAGCCCGGCCATTGTTCTGTGGTCTCTTCTGACTGGGTGGAAGTCTGCACCTCCGCCCCGACAATAGAAAGCCCTCCAGCTAATGCACCGAGTGAGCGAGACGCTTCTATTCCTTCTGCCCAAGATGGTCTATGGAGGCCACATCCACACCGAGCACGTGGCCATTGTCATGATCTCCTCCATCTGCTCCCACTCCAGGTCAACATCACCCATACACAGCAATCTGTATCCAATCATCCGCATGGTCTGCAACCGCAACCCCCCGCCAAGGCCAAGTTACTGTCATGAAATCGCTGCCGCTCCACTTAGTAGAATCCATTGTGTTTCACCAATTCATGGCAGTCTCAATGGAGAAAACGAAAACAATGGAGAATGGCAGCCATTATTTCTCGAGGAAAGTTGTCCATGCTGGAGATTGCCAGGTGGCCTAACATGTCCAGCGTTTTAAGTGTTAAAATGCATAAAAGTGAGTGTCAGCGCAGTGAAGGGTTAACGCAGCCACTTACTGGATAATTCATTGATGTCCTCCCCAGTGTTTAGATAGAAGCTCTGATTCCAATTGGTGGTGTTGTGGGAGGAGTCAGCGTAGTACCCCATAGATGGACAACCCCCAGGGGCGCAGGGGAAGCAGGAGCCCTGCAGAAAGTAAGTGAACCCTAATCAATGTCTCATCTGCAGGAATCTGGAGATGGGGAGGTGGGGCAGGAGATCAGGTGGGGAGGTGGGGCAGGAGATGGGGCGGGGAGGTGGGGCAGGAGATGGGGCGGGGAGGTGGGGCAGGAGATGGGGCGGGGAGGTGGGGCAGGAGATCAGGTGGGGAGGTGGGGCAGGAGATCAGGTGGGGAGGTGGGGCAGGAGATGGGGCGGGGAGGTGGGGCAGGAGATGGGGCGGGGAGGTGGGGCAGGAGATGGGGCGGGGAGGTGGGGCAGGAGATGGGGCGGGGAGGTGGGGCAGGAGATGAGGCGGGGAGGTGGGGCAGGAGATCGGGCGGGGAGGTGGGGCAGGAGATCGGGCGGGGAGGTGGGGCAGGAGATGGGGCGGGGAGGTGGGGCAGGAGATGGGGCGGGGAGGTGGGGCAGGAGATGGGGCGGGGAGGTGGGGCAGGAGATGAGGCGGGGAGGTGGGGCAGGAGATGAGGCGGGGAGGTGGGGCAGGAGATCAGGCGGGGAGGTGGGGCAGGAGATGGGGCGGGGAGGTGGGGCAGGAGATGGGGCGGGGAGGTGGGGCAGGAGATGGGGCGGGGAGGTGGGGCAGGAGATCAGGTGGGGAGGTGGGGCAGGAGATGGGGCGGGGATGTGGGGCAGGAGATGGGGAGGTGGGGCAGGAGATGGGGCGAAGAGGTGGGGCAGGAGATGGGGCGAAGAGGTGGGGCAGGAGATGAGGCGGGGAGGTGGGGCAGGAGATGAGGCGGGGAGGTGGGGCAGGAGATGGGGCGGGGAGGTGGGGCAGGAGATGGGGAGGTGGGGCAGGAGATGGGGCGGGGAGGTGGGGCAGGAGATGGGGCGGGGAGGTGGGGCAGGAGATGGGGCGGGGAGGTGGGGCAGGAGATGAGGCGGGGAGGTGGGGCAGGAGATGGGGCGGGGATGTGGGGCAGGAGATGGGGAGGTGGGGCAGGAGATGGGGAGGTGGGGCAGGAGATGGGGCGGGGAGGTGGGGCAGGAGATGGGGCGGGGAGGTGGGGCAGGAGATGGGGCGGGGAGGTGGGGCAGGAGATGGGGCGGGGAGGTGGGGCAGGAGATGAGGCGGGGAGGTGGGGCAGGAGATGGGGCGGGGAGGTGGGGCAGGAGATGGGGCGGGGAGATGGGGCGGGGAGGTGGGGCGGGGAGATCAGGTGGGGAGGTGGGGCAGGAGATGGGGCGGGGAGGTGGGACAGGAGATGGGGAGGTGGGGCAGGAGATGGGGCGGGGAGGTGGGGCAGGAGATCAGGAGGTGGGGAGGTGGGGCAGGAGATGGGGCGGGGACATGGGGCGGGGACATGGGGCGGGGAGGTGGGGCAGGAGATGAGGCGGGGACATGGGGCGGGGACATGAGGCGGGGACATGGGGCGGGGACATGGGGCGGGGAGGTGGGGCAGGAGATGGGGCGGGGACATGGGGCGGGGACATGGGGCGGGGAGGTGGGGACATGAGGCGGGGAGGTGGGTTTTGCGCTGGAGACCATTGGAGAGAGCGTACCGCGGTGAAGGCCGTATAGCTCTCACAGGGGTAACTGATGAAGGCGTCCGAGTGACTGACACTGTACGTGAAGTAGATAAATGACCGGAAGTGATTACACGCCAAAATGTTAAACGAGTCTGCGAGGAAATAAGGAAAAAATTATAAATATAAAATATCAGAAAACTCACTAATCGCAACTACAAGAGGAAGGGAAAGGAATAACACCGGCAACTGTATACTGCCAGAGCGGTCACACTATATACTGCCAGAGCGGTCACACTATATACTGCCAGAGCGGTCACACTATATACTATATACTGTAAGAGCGGTCACACTATATACTGTATACTGCCAGAGCGGTCACACTATATACTGTAAGAGCGGTCACACTATATACTATATACTGTAAGAGCGGTCACACTATATACTATATACTGTAAGAGCGGTCACACTATATACTGTAAGAGCGGTCACACTATATACTGTATACTGCCAGAGCGGTCACACTATATACTGTATACTGCCAGAGCGGTCACACTATATACTGTATACTGCCAGAGCGGTCACACTATATACTGTATACTGCCAGAGCGGTCACACTATATACTGTATACTGTAAGAGAGGTCACACTATATACTGTATACTGTAAGAGCGGTCACACTATATACTGTATACTGTAAGAGCGGTCACACTATATACTGTATACTGTAAGAGTGGTCACACTATATACTGTATACTGTAAGAGAGGTCACACTATATACTGTATACTGTAAGAGAGGTCACACTATATACTGTATACTGTAAGAGAGGTCACACTATATACTGTATACTATAAGAGAGGTCACACTATATACTGTATACTGTAAGAGAGGTCACACTATATACTGTATACTGTAAGAGCGGTCACACTATATACTGTAAGAGCGGTCACACTATATACTGTATACTGTAAGAGCGGTCACACTATATACTGTATACTGCCAGAGCGGTCACACTATATACTGTATACTGTAAGAGAGGTCACACTATATACTGTATACTGTAAGAGAGGCCACACTATATACTGTATACTGTAAGAGAGGTCACACTATATACTGTATACTGTAAGAGAGGCCACACTATATACTGTATACTGTAAGAGAGGTCACACTATATACTGTATACTGTAAGAGCGGTCACACTATATACTGTATACTGTAAGAGAGGTCACACTATATACTGTATACTGTAAGAGAGGTCACACTATATACTGTATACTGTAAGAGAGGCCACACTATATACTGTATACTGTAAGAGAGGTCACACTATATACTGTATACTGTAAGAGCGGTCACACTATATACTGTATACTGTAAGAGAGGTCACACTATATACTGTATACTGTAAGAGAGGTCACACTATATACTGTATACTGTAAGAGAGGTCACACTATATACTGTATACTGCCAGAGCGGTCACACTATATACTGTATACTGCCAGAGCGGTCACACTATATACTGTATACTGCCAGAGCGGTCACACTATATACTGTATACTGCCAGAGCGGTCACACTATATACTGTATACTGTAAGAGAGGTCACACTATATACTGTATACTGTAAGAGAGGTCACACTATATACTGTATACTGTAAGAGCGGTCACACTATATACTGTATACTGCCAGAGAGGTCACATTATATACTGTATACTATAAGAGCGGTCACACTATATACTGTATACTATAAGAGCGGTCACACTATATACTGTATACTGTAAGAGCGGTCACACTATATACTGTATACTATAAGAGAGGTCACACTATATACTGTATACTGTAAGAGCGGTCACACTATATACTGTATACTATAAGAGAGGTCACACTATATACTGTATACTGTAAGAGAGGTCACACTATATACTGTATACTGTAAGAGCGGTCACACTATATACTGTATACTGCCAGAGCGGTCACACTATATACTGTATACTGCCAGAGCGGTCACACTATATACTGTATACTGCCAGAGCGGTCACACTATATACTGTATACTGCCAGAGCGGTCACACTATATACTGTATACTGTAAGAGAGGTCACACTATATACTGTATACTGTAAGAGAGGTCACACTATATACTGTATACTGTAAGAGAGGTCACATTATATACTATATACTGTAAGAGAGGTCACACTATATACTGTATACTGCCAGAGCGGTCACACTATATACTGTATACTGCCAGAGCGGTCACACTATATAATGTATACTGCCAGAGCGGTCACACTATATACTGTATACTGCCAGAGCGGTCACACTATATACTGTATACTGTAAGAGAGGTCACACTATATACTGTATACTGTAAGAGAGGTCACACTATATACTGTATACTGTAAGAGAGGTCACATTATATACTGTATACTGTAAGAGAGGCCACACTATATACTGTATACTGTAAGAGAGGTCACACTATATACTGTATACTGTAAGAGAGGTCACACTATATACTGTATACTGTAAGAGCGGTCACACTATATACTGTATACTGTAAGAGCGGTCACACTATATACTGTAAGAGCGGTCACACTATATACTGTATACTGTAAGAGCGGTCACACTATATACTGTATACTGTAAGAGAGGTCACACTATATACTGTATACTGTAAGAGCGGTCACACTATATACTGTAAGAGCGGTCACACTATATACTGTAAGAGCGGTCACACTATATACTGTATACTGTAAGAGCGGTCACACTATATACTGTATACTGTAAGAGAGGTCACACTATATACTGTATACTGTAAGAGCGGTCACACTATATACTGTAAGAGAGGTCACACTATATACTGTATACTGTAAGAGAGGTCACACTATATACTGTATACTGTAAGAGCGGTCACACTATATACTGTAAGAGCGGTCACACTATATACTGTATACTGTAAGAGCGGTCACACTATATACTGTATACTGTAAGAGAGGTCACACTATATACTGTATACTGTAAGAGAGGTCACACTATATACTGTATACTGTAAGAGCGGTCACACTATATACTGTATACTGTAAGAGCGGTCACACTATATACTGTAAGAGCGGTCACACTATATACTGTATACTGTAAGAGCGGTCACACTATATACTGTATACTGTAAGAGCGGTCACACTATATACTGTATACTGTAAGAGCGGTCACACTATATACTGTATACTGTAAGAGCGGTCACACTATATACTGTATACTGTAAGAGAGGTCACACTATATACTGTATACTGTAAGAGCGGTCACACTATATACTGTATACTGTAAGAGCGGTCACACTATATACTGTATACTGCCAGAGCGGTCACACTATATACTGTATACTGTAAGAGAGGTCACACTATATACTGTATACTGTAAGAGCGGTCACACTATATACTGTATACTGTAAGAGAGGTCACACTATATACTGTATACTGTAAGAGCGGTCACACTATATACTGTATACTATAAGAGCGGTCACACTATATACTGTATACTGTAAGAGAGGCCACACTATATACTGTATACTGTAAGAGAGGTCACACTATATACTGTATACTGTAAGAGCGGTCACACTATATACTGTATACTGTAAGAGCGGTCACACTATATACTGTATACTGTAAGAGCGGTCACACTATATACTGTATACTGTAAGAGCGGTCACACTATATACTGTATACTGTAAGAGAGGTCACACTATATACTGTATACTGTAAGAGAGGTCACACTATATACTGTATACTGTAAGAGAGGTCACACTATATACTGTATACTGCCAGAGCGGTCACACTATATACTGTATACTGCCAGAGCGGTCACACTATATACTGTATACTGCCAGAGCGGTCACACTATATACTGTATACTGCCAGAGCGGTCACACTATATACTGTATACTGCCAGAGCGGTCACACTATATACTGTATACTGTAAGAGAGGTCACACTATATACTGTATACTGTAAGAGAGGTCACACTATATACTGTATACTGTAAGAGAGGTCACACTATATACTGTATACTGTAAGAGCTGTCACACTATATACTGTATACTGTAAGAGCGGTCACACTATATACTGTATACTGTAAGAGCGGTCACACTATATACTGTATACTGTAAGAGAGGTCACACTATATACTGTATACTGTAAGAGAGGTCACACTATATACTGTATACTGCCAGAGCGGTCACATTATATACTGTATACTGCCAGAGCGGTCACACTATATACTGTATACTGCCAGAGCGGTCACACTATATACTGTATACTGCCAGAGCGGTCACACTATATACTGTATACTGTAAGAGCGGTCACACTATATACTGTATACTATAAGAGCGGTCACACTATATACTGTATACTATAAGAGCGGTCACACTATATACTGTATACTGCCAGAGCGGTCACACTATATACTGTATACTGCCAGAGCGGTCACACTATATACTGTATACTGCAAGAGCGGTCACACTATATACTGTATACTGTAAGAGATGTCACACTATATACTGTATACTGCCAGAGCGGTCACACTATATACTGTATACTATAAGAGCGGTCACACTATATACTGTATACTATAAGAGCGGTCACACTATATACTGTATACTGTAAGAGAGGTCACACTATATACTGTATACTGTAAGAGCGGTCACACTATATACTGTATACTGCCAAAGCGGTCACACTATATACTGTATACTGTAAGAGCGGTCACACTATATACTGTATACTGTAAGAGAGGTCACACTATATACTGTATACTGTAAGAGAGGTCACACTATATACTGTATACTGTAAGAGCGGTCACACTATATACTGTATACTGCCAGAGCGGTCACACTATATACTGTAAGAGCGGTCACACTATATACTATATACTGTAAGAGAGGCCACACTATATACTGTATACTGCCAGAGCGGTCACACTATATACTGTAAGAGCGGTCACACTATATACTATATACTGTAAGAGCGGTCACACTATATACTGTAAGAGCGGTCACACTATATACTGTATACTGCCAGAGCGGTCACACTATATACTGTATACTGCCAGAGCGGTCACACTATATACTGTATACTGCCAGAGCGGTCACACTATATACTGTATACTGCCAGAGCGGTCACACTATATACTGTATACTGCCAGAGCGGTCACACTATATACTGTATACTGTAAGAGCGGTCACACTATATACTGTATACTGTAAGAGAGGTCACACTATATACTGTATACTGTAAGAGCGGTCACACTATATACTGTATACTGCCAGAGCGGTCACACTATATACTGTATACTGCCAGAGTGGTCACACTATATACTGTATACTGTAAGAGCGGTCACACTATATACTGTATACTTTAAGAGAGGTCACACTATATACTGTATACTTTAAGAGAGGTCACACTATATACTGTATACTGTAAGAGCGGTCACACTATATACTGTATACTGCCAGAGCGGTCACACTATATACTGTATACTGCCAGAGCGGTCACACTATATACTGTATACTGCCAGAGCGGTCACACTATATACTGTATACTGTAAGAGAGGTCACACTATATACTGTATACTGTAAGAGCGGTCGCACTATATACTGTATACTGCCAGAGCGGTCACACTATATACTGTATACTGTAAGAGATGTCACACTATATACTGTATACTGCCAGAGCGGTCACACTATATACTGTATACTGTAAGAGAGGTCACACTATATACTGTATACTGTAAGAGCGGTCACACTATATACTGTATACTGTAAGAGCGGTCACACTATATACTGTATACTGCCAGAGCGGTCACACTATATACTGTATACTGTAAGAGAGGTCACACTATATACTGTATACTGTAAGAGCGGTCACACTATATACTGTATACTGTAAGAGAGGTCACACTATATACTGTATACTGTAAGAGCGGTCACACTATATACTGTATACTATAAGAGCGGTCACACTATATACTGTATACTATAAGAGCGGTCACACTATATACTGTATACTGTAAGAGAGGTCACACTATATACTGTATACTGTAAGAGAGGTCACACTATATACTGTATACTGTAAGAGCGGTCACACTATATACTGTATACTGCAAGAGCGGTCACACTATATACTGTATACTGCCAGAGCGGTCACACTATATACTGTATACTGCCAGAGCGGTCACACTATATACTGTATACTGCCAGAGCGGTCACACTATATACTGTATACTGCCAGAGCGGTCACACTATATACTGTATACTGTAAGAGCGGTCACACTATATACTGTATACTGTAAGAGAGGTCACACTATATACTGTATACTGTAAGAGCACTCACACTATATACTGTATACTGCCAGAGCGGTCACACTATATACTGTATACTGTAAGAGCGGTCACACTATATACTGTATACTGTAAGAGCGGTCACACTATATACTGTATACTATAAGAGCGGTCACACTATATACTGTATACTGTAAGAGCAGTCACACTATATACTGTATACTGCCAGAGCGGTCACACTATATACTGTATACTGTAAGAGCGGTCACACTATATACTGTATACTGTAAGAGCGGTCACACTATATACTGTATACTATAAGAGCGGTCACACTATATACTGTATACTGTAAGAGAGCTCACACTATATACTGTATACTGTAAGAGAGGTCACACTATATACTGTATACTGTAAGAGCGGTCACACTATATACTGTATACTGCCAAAGCGGTCACACTATATACTGTATACTGCCAGAGCGGTCACACTATATACTGTAAGAGCGGTCACACTATATACTGTAAGAGAGGTCACACTATATACTGTAAGAGCGGTCACACTATATACTGTAAGAGCGGTCACACTATATACTGTATACTGCCAGAGCGGTCACACTATATACTGTATACTGCCAGAGCGGTCACACTATATACTGTATACTGCCAGAGCGGTCACACTATATACTGTATACTGCCAGAGCGGTCACACTATATACTGTATACTGCCAGAGCGGTCACACTATATACTGTATACTGTAAGAGAGGTCACACTATATACTGTATACTGTAAGAGCGGTCACACTATATACTGTATACTGCCAGAGCGGTCACACTATATACTGTATACTGCCAGAGCGGTCACACTATATACTGTATACTGCCAGAGTGGTCACACTATATACTGTATACTGTAAGAGCGGTCACACTATATACTGTATACTTTAAGAGAGGTCACACTATATACTGTATACTTTAAGAGAGGTCACACTATATACTGTATACTGTAAGAGCGGTCACACTATATACTGTATACTGCCAGAGCGGTCACACTATATACTGTATACTGCCAGAGCGGTCACACTATATACTGTATACTGCCAGAGCGGTCACACTATATACTGTATACTGCCAGAGCGGTCACACTATATACTGTATACTGCCAGAGCGGTCACACTATATACTGTATACTGTAAGAGAGGTCACACTATATACTGTATACTGAAAGAGCGGTCACACTATATACTGTATACTATAAGAGCGGTCACACTATATACTGTATACTGTAAGAGAGGTCACACTATATACTGTATACTGTAAGAGCGGTCACACTATATACTGTATACTGTAAGAGAGGTCACACTATATACTGTATACTGTAAGAGAGGTCACACTATATACTGTATACTGTAAGAGCGGTCACACTATATACTGTATACTGTAAGAGTGGTCACACTATATACTGTAAGAGCGGTCACACTATATACTGTATACTGTAAGAGAGGTCACACTATATACTGTATACTGTAAGAGCGGTCACACTATATACTGTATACTGTAAGAGCGGTCACACTATATACTGTATACTGCCAGAGCGGTCACACTATATACTGTATACTGTAAGAGAGGTCACACTATATACTGTATACTGTAAGAGAGGTCACACTATATACTGTATACTGTAAGAGCGGTCACACTATATACTGTATACTATAAGAGCGGTCACACTATATACTGTATACTGTAAGAGAGGCCACACTATATACTGTATACTGTAAGAGAGGTCACACTATATACTGTATACTGTAAGAGCGGTCACACTATATACTGTATACTGTAAGAGCGGTCACACTATATACTGTATACTGTAAGAGCGGTCACACTATATACTGTATACTGTAAGAGCGGTCACACTATATACTGTATACTGTAAGAGAGGTCACACTATATACTGTATACTGTAAGAGAGGTCACACTATATACTGTATACTGTAAGAGAGGTCACACTATATACTGTATACTGCCAGAGCGGTCACACTATATACTGTATACTGCCAGAGCGGTCACACTATATACTGTATACTGCCAGAGCGGTCACACTATATACTGTATACTGCCAGAGCGGTCACACTATATACTGTATACTGCCAGAGCGGTCACACTATATACTGTATACTGTAAGAGAGGTCACACTATATACTGTATACTGTAAGAGAGGTCACACTATATACTGTATACTGTAAGAGAGGTCACACTATATACTGTATACTGTAAGAGCTGTCACACTATATACTGTATACTGTAAGAGCGGTCACACTATATACTGTATACTGTAAGAGCGGTCACACTATATACTGTATACTGTAAGAGAGGTCACACTATATACTGTATACTGTAAGAGAGGTCACACTATATACTGTATACTGCCAGAGCGGTCACATTATATACTGTATACTGCCAGAGCGGTCACACTATATACTGTATACTGCCAGAGCGGTCACACTATATACTGTATACTGCCAGAGCGGTCACACTATATACTGTATACTGTAAGAGCGGTCACACTATATACTGTATACTGTAAGAGCGGTCACACTATATACTGTATACTGTAAGAGCGGTCACACTATATACTGTATACTATAAGAGCGGTCACACTATATACTGTATACTATAAGAGCGGTCACACTATATACTGTATACTGCCAGAGCGGTCACACTATATACTGTATACTGCCAGAGCGGTCACACTATATACTGTATACTGCAAGAGCGGTCACACTATATACTGTATACTGTAAGAGATGTCACACTATATACTGTATACTGCCAGAGCGGTCACACTATATACTGTATACTATAAGAGCGGTCACACTATATACTGTATACTATAAGAGCGGTCACACTATATACTGTATACTGTAAGAGAGGTCACACTATATACTGTATACTGTAAGAGCGGTCACACTATATACTGTATACTGCCAAAGCGGTCACACTATATACTGTATACTGTAAGAGCGGTCACACTATATACTGTATACTGTAAGAGAGGTCACACTATATACTGTATACTGTAAGAGAGGTCACACTATATACTGTATACTGTAAGAGCGGTCACACTATATACTGTATACTGCCAGAGCGGTCACACTATATACTGTAAGAGCGGTCACACTATATACTATATACTGTAAGAGAGGCCACACTATATACTGTATACTGCCAGAGCGGTCACACTATATACTGTAAGAGCGGTCACACTATATACTATATACTGTAAGAGAGGTCACACTATATACTGTAAGAGCGGTCACACTATATACTGTAAGAGCGGTCACACTATATACTGTATACTGCCAGAGCGGTCACACTATATACTGTATACTGCCAGAGCGGTCACACTATATACTGTATACTGCCAGAGCGGTCACACTATATACTGTATACTGCCAGAGCGGTCACACTATATACTGTATACTGCCAGAGCGGTCACACTATATACTGTATACTGTAAGAGCGGTCACACTATATACTGTATACTGTAAGAGAGGTCACACTATATACTGTATACTGTAAGAGCGGTCACACTATATACTGTATACTGCCAGAGCGGTCACACTATATACTGTATACTGCCAGAGTGGTCACACTATATACTGTATACTGTAAGAGCGGTCACACTATATACTGTATACTTTAAGAGAGGTCACACTATATACTGTATACTTTAAGAGAGGTCACACTATATACTGTATACTGTAAGAGCGGTCACACTATATACTGTATACTGCCAGAGCGGTCACACTATATACTGTATACTGCCAGAGCGGTCACACTATATACTGTATACTGCCAGAGCGGTCACACTATATACTGTATACTGTAAGAGAGGTCACACTATATACTGTATACTGTAAGAGCGGTCGCACTATATACTGTATACTGCCAGAGCGGTCACACTATATACTGTATACTGTAAGAGATGTCACACTATATACTGTATACTGCCAGAGCGGTCACACTATATACTGTATACTGTAAGAGAGGTCACACTATATACTGTATACTGTAAGAGCGGTCACACTATATACTGTATACTGTAAGAGCGGTCACACTATATACTGTATACTGCCAGAGCGGTCACACTATATACTGTATACTGTAAGAGAGGTCACACTATATACTGTATACTGTAAGAGCGGTCACACTATATACTGTATACTGTAAGAGAGGTCACACTATATACTGTATACTGTAAGAGCGGTCACACTATATACTGTATACTATAAGAGCGGTCACACTATATACTGTATACTATAAGAGCGGTCACACTATATACTGTATACTGTAAGAGAGGTCACACTATATACTGTATACTGTAAGAGAGGTCACACTATATACTGTATACTGTAAGAGCGGTCACACTATATACTGTATACTGCAAGAGCGGTCACACTATATACTGTATACTGCCAGAGCGGTCACACTATATACTGTATACTGCCAGAGCGGTCACACTATATACTGTATACTGCCAGAGCGGTCACACTATATACTGTATACTGCCAGAGCGGTCACACTATATACTGTATACTGTAAGAGCGGTCACACTATATACTGTATACTGTAAGAGAGGTCACACTATATACTGTATACTGTAAGAGCACTCACACTATATACTGTATACTGCCAGAGCGGTCACACTATATACTGTATACTGTAAGAGCGGTCACACTATATACTGTATACTGTAAGAGCGGTCACACTATATACTGTATACTATAAGAGCGGTCACACTATATACTGTATACTGTAAGAGCAGTCACACTATATACTGTATACTGCCAGAGCGGTCACACTATATACTGTATACTGTAAGAGCGGTCACACTATATACTGTATACTGTAAGAGCGGTCACACTATATACTGTATACTATAAGAGCGGTCACACTATATACTGTATACTGTAAGAGAGCTCACACTATATACTGTATACTGTAAGAGAGGTCACACTATATACTGTATACTGTAAGAGCGGTCACACTATATACTGTATACTGCCAAAGCGGTCACACTATATACTGTATACTGCCAGAGCGGTCACACTATATACTGTAAGAGCGGTCACACTATATACTGTAAGAGAGGTCACACTATATACTGTAAGAGCGGTCACACTATATACTGTAAGAGCGGTCACACTATATACTGTATACTGCCAGAGCGGTCACACTATATACTGTATACTGCCAGAGCGGTCACACTATATACTGTATACTGCCAGAGCGGTCACACTATATACTGTATACTGCCAGAGCGGTCACACTATATACTGTATACTGCCAGAGCGGTCACACTATATACTGTATACTGTAAGAGAGGTCACACTATATACTGTATACTGTAAGAGCGGTCACACTATATACTGTATACTGCCAGAGCGGTCACACTATATACTGTATACTGCCAGAGCGGTCACACTATATACTGTATACTGCCAGAGTGGTCACACTATATACTGTATACTGTAAGAGCGGTCACACTATATACTGTATACTTTAAGAGAGGTCACACTATATACTGTATACTTTAAGAGAGGTCACACTATATACTGTATACTGTAAGAGCGGTCACACTATATACTGTATACTGCCAGAGCGGTCACACTATATACTGTATACTGCCAGAGCGGTCACACTATATACTGTATACTGCCAGAGCGGTCACACTATATACTGTATACTGCCAGAGCGGTCACACTATATACTGTATACTGCCAGAGCGGTCACACTATATACTGTATACTGTAAGAGAGGTCACACTATATACTGTATACTGAAAGAGCGGTCACACTATATACTGTATACTATAAGAGCGGTCACACTATATACTGTATACTGTAAGAGAGGTCACACTATATACTGTATACTGTAAGAGCGGTCACACTATATACTGTATACTGTAAGAGAGGTCACACTATATACTGTATACTGTAAGAGAGGTCACACTATATACTGTATACTGTAAGAGCGGTCACACTATATACTGTATACTGTAAGAGTGGTCACACTATATACTGTAAGAGCGGTCACACTATATACTGTATACTGTAAGAGAGGTCACACTATATACTGTATACTGTAAGAGCGGTCACACTATATACTGTATACTGTAAGAGCGGTCACACTATATACTGTATACTGTAAGAGCGGTCACACTATATACTGTATACTGTAAGAGCGGTCACACTATATACTGTATACTGTAAGAGCGGTCACACTATATACTGTATACTGCCAGAGCGGTCACACTATATACTGTATACTGTAAGAGCGGTCACACTATATACTGTATACTGCCAGAGCGGTCACACTATATACTGTATACAGTAAGAGAGGTCACACTATATACTGTATACTGTAAGAGCGGTCACACTATATACTGTATACTGTAAGAGCGGTCACACTATATACTGTATACTGTAAGAGCGGTCACACTATATACTGTATACTGTAAGAGAGGTCACACTATATACTGTATACTGTAAGAGAGGTCACACTATATACTGTATACTGTAAGAGCGGTCACACTATATACTGTATACTGCCAGAGCGGTCACACTATATACTGTATACTGTAAGAGAGGTCACACTATATACTGTATACTGCCAGAGCGGTCACACTATATACTGTATACTGTAAGAGCGGTCACACTATATACTGTATACAGTAAGAGAGGTCACACTATATACTGTATACTGTAAGAGCGGTCACACTATATACTGTATACTGTAAGAGCGGTCACACTATATACTGTATACTGTAAGAGCGGTCACACTATATACTGTATACTGTAAGAGCGGTCACACTATATACTGTATACTGTAAGAGAGGTCACACTATATACTGTATACTGTAAGAGCGGTCACACTATATACTGTATACTGCCAGAGCGGTCACACTATATACTGTATACTGTAAGAGCGGTCACACTATATACTGTATACTGCCAGAGCGGTCACACTATATACTGTATACTGTAAGAGAGGTCACACTATATACTGTATACTGCCAGAGCGGTCACACTATATACTGTATACTGTAAGAGCGGTCACACTATATACTGTATACAGTAAGAGAGGTCACACTATATACTGTATACTGTAAGAGCGGTCACACTATATACTGTATACTGTAAGAGCGGTCACACTATATACTGTATACTGTAAGAGCGGTCACACTATATACTGTATACTGTAAGAGCGGTCACACTATATACTGTATACTGTAAGAGAGGTCACACTATATACTGTATACTGTAAGAGCGGTCACACTATATACTGTATACTGCCAGAGCGGTCACACTATATACTGTATACTGTAAGAGCGGTCACACTATATACTGTATACTGTAAGAGCGGTCACACTATATACTGTAAGAGCGGTCACACTATATACTGTATACTGTAAGAGCGGTCACACTATATACTGTATACTGTAAGAGAGGTCACACTATATACTGTATACTGTAAGAGAGGTCACACTATATACTGTATACAGTAAGAGAGGTCACACTATATACTGTATACTGTAAGAGCGGTCACACTATATACTGTATACTGTAAGAGCGGTCACACTATATACTGTATACTGTAAGAGCGGTCACACTATATACTGTATACTGTAAGAGCGGTCACACTATATACTGTATACTGTAAGAGCGGTCACACTATATACTGTATACTGTAAGAGCGGTCACACTATATACTGTATACTGCCAGAGCGGTCACACTATATACTGTATACTGTAAGAGAGGTCACACTATATACTGTATACTGTAAGAGCGGTCACACTATATACTGTATACTGTAAGAGAGGTCACACTATATACTGTATACTGTAAGAGCGGTCACACTATATACTATAAGAGCGGTCACATTATGGAGATCGCACCTTTACTGTTGATCAGTATTGTCAGCTTGCTTGGACATCCGGCCATGTGATCTCCTCCGTTTGGGTAGAAGTCCATGTGTCCGATAGGTTTTATGATTCCGAGACCTGGTGAACATGAGAGGAACACAACAAGTTTTCAAATGTGACAGCTTAGTGACGTCTCTCAGTGACATACAGTATGCATCCGCTGTGCGGTTAGTAAGGTTTGGCAGATGTAAGGATGTCAAGAGCCTCTCGGCCTGAGGTTGAGATCCAGTGAATCGAAAAGTATATCCAGCGATCAATCCCGGCCATAAAACTGAACTTCTATTATAAAAATCCAGGAACATCATACAGTCCATTAAACAATTAAGTCTAACAGCTCATGATGACAGAAGAAGCCTAATAGCGCTCCTTACTCATAGCCTGACGACACATGAAGACTGCAACCCAATTCCATCATCACCTGTGTCAGTCCGCAAGTGGAAATGGCCAATAAATAACAAGAGAAGGGAGAAGAATCCTGAAGTGAAACATACAAGACATAATGAGCGAAAATAACCGCACACAATGACTGAAGGCTCCTCCAAGTACAATAATAATAATACGTTATTTCTATAGCGCCAACATACTACGCAGCGCTGTACAATTACAATAAAAATAATTTATTATTATTGTGATTGTACAGCGCTGCGGACTATGTTGGCGCTATAGAAATAACATGTATTATTATTATTGTAATTGTACAGCGCTGCGGACTATGTTGGCGCTATAGAAATAACATGTATTATTATTATTGTAATTGTACAGCGCTGCGGACTATGTTGGCGCTATAGAAATAACATGTATTATTATTATTATTATTGTACTTGGAGGAGCCTTCAGTCATTGTGTGCGGTTATTTTCGCTCATTATGTCTTGTATGTTTCACTTCAGGATTCTTCTCCCTTCTCTTGTTATTTATTGGTCATTTCTACTTGCGGACTGACACAGGTGATGATGGAATTGGGTTCCAGTCTTCGGGTGTTGTCGGGCTATGAGTAAGGAGCGCTATTAGGCTCCGATACGCGTCAGCCAGACGCTTTTTTCTGTCATCATGAGCTGTTAGACTTAATTGTTTAATGGACTGTATGATGTTCCTGGATTTTTAGGAGTCAGGGGTCAGAGGTCGGGGGGAGGGAGGGGGCTCCAGGGGTCGGCGCTCGATGTGACAACCAGATCTCTAATAGTACAAATCATTACCAGTAATAGGTTTGGTGTCCGTGTGGATCACATCAACCAAGTCAGCGTCGGAGCGGTCCAAGCGCACTTCTTCAGGGGTGTCCTCAAACATGGGCCGGGCGGGGTCCAGACCTTACAAGACAATGAGAAGAAAGTGAGTGCGAGCTTTGTGGGTGGTGGAGCCGAGACCTAATAACTATTTCTGTCTGCTGCCACCACTAGGGGGTGCTGAGTCTTTCTGCAGACTATACAGGGCAATTAAAGGGGATGTCCATCCATCCTCTGCCGTTTACACACTGCTCGGGTCCTCAGCCAGTCTCTAGTCACGGGTCCATCCTGGCACACAAGAATCACGGCTTAGCCAGTCACAGACCACAACCCCGTTAATAATTTTGCTGTGTATAAGATTTGAGGAGTTTATGAGGAGGAAAGTTTGATTTTTTTGAAGGATTGTAGATTTATATTTGCACACCCTTCATATTCTCTCCATCAGCTTCATGAGGTAGTCACCTGGAATGGTTCTCCATCAGTCTTGAAGTCCAGATCATCCCAAACCGTCTTGGTTTTGTTTAGGCCGGGTGTTTGCGGAGGCCACATCATCCTCTCCTAAGGTTAGATGTTTTTCATGGCAGATTTTGAGGAGATCTTCAAAGTTCTTGACATTTTCCAGACTGACTAGCCTTCATGTCCCACAAGGTTCTGGCCATAATGTGGCTAAAGACAATAGATGTTTATGGCCAAACACTGTATAGAACTGAGAACCTATCTGGCCCCTGCACAACACAACTGATGGTCTCACATTAGGAAGGCGAGAATCTCAAGGCATCTACGTCTGAACCATTCCAGGTGACTACCTCAGGAAGCTGACTGAGAAGGCCAAGAGTGTGCAAAGATCAGAAAAGCAAAAGGGGGAGACAATTTGAACCATTTTCTGGCTTTCAACTCAATATATTAGTCATTTGACACCCCCCCCCCCCCCAATAAACCCCCCCTTCAATTTATAAAAACAAGCGAAAAGTCACAAATTGATGTCCAAATATAGTCAGCACCATCAGGTGTCCCTTCTAACACCACAACATTGGTGCAGATCCAAAAGGTTCCTCCGGAGTGATATATTAGGGTGAAATAAGGACAGGCAGCAGTCAACAGGGCAAGCAGGACATGGCAGGCAGGACCCAACATGGCAGGCAGGACCCAGCAGGTAGGAGCCCACATGGCAGGCAGGAACTAACATGGCAGGCAGGAGCCAACATGGCAGGCAGGACCCAATGGGCAGGAGCCAACATGGCAGGCAGGACCCAACGGGCAGGAGCCAACATGGCAGGCAGGAGCCAACAGAGCAGGCAGGAGCCAACATGGCAGGCAGCCTCAGACTCTCCATACCTGTGATCCTTCTGACTCCAGGGAATCTCTTCCCAGCCTCTCCTGCAGCGTGTGCGCCCAGACTATGGCCGATGATGTGAACATTGGATGGAGGATACCCCAGCTGGTCCTGAGAAGACACAGACAGTCATTGTGCATGCACCTATGTACACAACATATACTACACCTATATACACAATATATATAACGTGTATGAGGTGCACAGAGATATCGGTATATACACAGGCCACGTACCTGCCACGTCTTCATCATATAGGCAATTTCAGCCCCCACAAGACGAGCGTTGTTTGCAGCCTGGACATACAATAACACGGACCCTGAACCGACGCGCCAATCAACACCAATACAATTCACATCGTGTTCTGCAAGAATGGCCTGAGCCAAGAGAAAAGAAGATATGGACCAATTACAGTCAGTGGGGGGCAGCACCCCTGGTATTAGTCCTGAAAGTGGAGAAGGATTTCTCAGACAGATCTTACAATTCCCAGCCATTGCCTTACACTCACATTATTTCCTTTGTGTATATTGGAACAACACAAAAAAAGAGGAAAAAAAGAAAATTGGACGTCAATTCACACAAGTGTCTAAAAATGGGCCGGACAGAATTGTAGGAATCATTTATAATCATGTAAATAACTTTGTTTCCAGCCTGTGACACTGGTTAAGACTCCCCTGTGGCAAGTAACAGGTGTGAGCAATATAAGAATCCCCCTGACACAGATACAAAGGATACAAGTAACAGGTGTGGGCAATGTAAGAATCCCCCTGACAGATACAAAGGATACAAGTTAGGGGGAGTTCACATGGAGTAACGTGCCATGTGATGTGGCACGTATACGCCGTGTGAGATTTTGAGCGCCGTATACGCTCCCATTGATTTCAATGGGAGCCGGGATTGTATATTTTGTGGCTGTGATTTTGCATAACAGGTGTGGGCAATATAAGAATCCCCCCAACAGCAGATACAAAGGATACAAGTAAAAGGTGTGGGCAATACAAGAATCCCCCCAACACCAGATACAAAGGATACAAGTAAAAGGTGTGAGCAATACAAGAATCCCCCCAATACCCGATACAAAGGATACAAGTAACAGGTGTGGGCAATATAATAATCACACCTGACACAGATACAAAGTGACTCAGTCTGTGCATTGTGTGTCTGTGCTCACTAAGCATGGAGGATGGAGAGAGGAGAAGAGTGCAAGAAGCTGCAAACCAAAAGTGTGCAGAATATCAACAATCTCAGGATGACAAGTACGTATAAAAGCCTGGAGCCGTCTGCAGATAGGAGGGGGCCCCAAATATGAGAGGCCTGGAGCAAAAGAAGAGGAGGGGGCCCCAAATATGACAGGCCTGGAGCAAAAGAAGAGGAGGGGACCCCAAATTCTACCTGCAGTTTTGGGTGAAATTATTACTAAATCTGTGTAACAAAATATGTAGAATTGTAAGAATTATTGGGAAGAAATACGTCTTCTGAATAAAATATCAGGAAGAGCCAATCAGCATGTATATATCATGTGTGAGAGGTAGTCACAGCCCCGCCCCCTGTTACTGACAACCAACCTGTATATATCATGTCTGAGAGGTTGTCACAGCCCCGGGGGGAGGGCACGGGGGCACTTAATTTTTAGGGCCACTCCAGGGCCACTGCTAGTGTACACATATATTTCTCCTGTTTCGGCATCTACAGGACACATACATGGTAGATAAGGAGGCTATAACCTGTTTACATAGCAGGGATAAGCGGCGCCTCCCCCTCCTGCACAGCCTGGGCACATCTTCTATGGCAGTGATGGCGAACCTATGGCACACGTGCGGTCGCCCAGATCACTCACCAACGGGGAATCCAGTGCAGGATACCCCATTGATGAGCGATCTCTGCCTTCAGTTGTATGTGTAAATGAACATACAGCTAAAAGCCGTCAGTGTAGGATGCGGATCGTGTGACCGCGGCCTAAACTTACTGCAGAGTTTGACCTCTGCCCCGATTCGGGCGCAATGACGTCATCAGCACCCGCAGGGAAAAGGAGGTGGATGCCGGCGGCTCTTCATGGGTGAGTATGAGAGTGTTTGACTCATAATACTGGGGGGCGTACTAAAGAGCATATAATACTGGGGGGGAAGTATTAAAGAGCATATAATACTGGGGGGCGTACTAAAGAGCATATAATACTGGGGGGGAAGTATTAAAGAGCATATAATACTGGGGGGTGTACTAAAGAGCTTATAATACTGGGGGGCGTACTAAAGAGCATATAATACTGGGGGGTGTACTAAATAGCTTATAATACTGGGGGGCGTACTAAAGAGCTTATAATACTGGGGGGGGGGGCGTACTAAAGAGCATATAATACTGGGGGGGGGAGTATTAAAGAGCATATAATACTGGGGGGCGTACTAAAGAGCATATAATACTGGGGGGTGTACTAAAGAGCTTATAATACTGGGGGGCGTACTAAAGAGCATATAATACTGGGGGGCGTACTAAAGAGCATATAATACTGGGGGGGGAGTATTAAAGAGCTTATAATACTGGGGGGGCGTACTAAAGAGCATATAATACTGGGGGGCGTACTAAAGAGCATATAATACTGGGGGGGAGTATTAAAGAGCTTATAATACTGGGGGGCGTACTAAAGAGCATATAATACTGGGGGGCGTACTAAAGAGCATATAATACTGGGGGGGAGTATTAAAGAGCATATAATACTGGGGGGAGTACTAAAGAGCATGCAATACTGGGGGGCGTACTAAAGAGCTTATAATACTGGGGGGGCGTACTAAAGAGCATATAATATTGGAGGGCGTACTAAAGAGCATATAATACTGGGGGGGAGTATTAAAGAGCTTATAATACTGGGGGGCGTACTAAAGAGCATATAATACTGGGGGGGAGTATTAAAGAGCATATAATACTGGGGGAGAGTGTACTAAAGAGCTTATAATACTGGGGGGCGTACTAAAGAGCTTATAATACTGGGGGGCGTACTAAAGAGCTTATAATACTGGGGGGCGTACTAAAGAGCATATAATACTGGGGGGTGTACTAAAGAGCATATAATACTGGGGAGCGTACTAAAGAGCTTATAATACGGGGGGGCGTACTAAAGAGTATATAATACTGGGGGAGAGTGTACTAAAGAGCTTATAATACTGGGGGGCGTACTAAAGAGCTTATAATACTGGGGGGCGTACTAAAGAGCTTATAATACAGGAAGGTGTACTAAAGAGCTTATAATACTGGGGGGCGTACTAAAGAGCATATAATACTGGGGGGGCGTACTAAAGAGCTTATAATACTGGGGAGGAGTACTAAAGAGCATATAATACTGGGGGGCGTACTAAAGAGCATATAATACTGGGGGGCGTACTAAAGAGCATATAATACTGGGGGGCGTACTAAAGAGCATATAATACAGGGGGGCATACTAAAGAGCATACAATACTGGGGGATGTACTAAAGAGTGTATAATACTGGGGGGGCGTACTAAAGAGCTTATAATACTGGGGGGGCGTACTAAAGAGCTTATAATACTGGGGGGGCATACTAAAGAGCATATAATACTGGGGGGGCGTACTAAAGAGTGTATAATACTGGGGGGGCGTACTAAAGAGCATATAATACTGGGGGGCGTACTAAAGAGCATATAATACTGGGGGGGCGTACTAAAGAGTGTATAATACTGGGGGGGGAGCGTACTAAAGTGCATTTAATACTGGGGGGTGTACTAAAGAGTGTATAATACTGGGGGGCGTACTAAAGAGCATATAATACTGGGGGGGCGTACTAAATAGCTTATAATACTGGGGGGCGTACTAAAGAGCATATAATACTGGGGGGCATACTAAAGAGCATATAATACTGGGGGGCGTACTAAAGAGCATATAATACTGTGGGGACGTACTAAAGAGCATATAATACAGGGGGGCATACAAAAGAGCATACAATACTGGGGGATGTACTAAAGAGTGTATAATACTGGGGGGGCGTACTAAAGAGCTTATAATACTGGGGGGGCATACTAAAGAGCATATAATACTGGGGGGGCGTACTAAAGAGTGTATAATACTGGGGGGGCGTACTAAAGAGCATATAATACTGGGGGGCGTACTAAAGAGCATATAATACTGGGGGGGCGTACTAAAGAGTGTATAATACTGGGGGGGGAGCGTACTAAAGTGCATTTAATACTGGGGGGTGTACTAAAGAGTGTATAATACTGGGGGGCGTACTAAAGAGCTTATAATACTGGGGGGCGTACTAAAGAGCTTATAATACTGGGGGGTGTACTAAAGAGCATATAATACTGGGGGGCGTACTAAAGAGCTTATAATACTGGGGGGGCGTACTAAAGAGCATATAATACTGGGGGGGAGCGTACTAAAGAGCTTATAATACTGGGGGGGGAGTGTACTAAAGAGCATATAATACTGGGGGGCGTACTAAAGAGCATATAATACTGGGGGGGGGCGTACTAAAGAGCTCATAATACTGGGGGGGGGCGTACTAAAGAGCATATAATACTGGGGGGCGTACTAAAGAGCATATAATACTGGGGGGCGTACTAAAGAGCATATAATACTGGGGGGGGAGTATTAAAGAGCTTATAATACTGGGGGGGCGTACTAAAGAGCATATAATACTGGGGGGCGTACTAAAGAGCATATAATACTGGGGGGGAGTATTAAAGAGCTTATAATACTGGGGGGCGTACTAAAGAGCATATAATACTGGGGGGCGTACTAAAGAGCATATAATACTGGGGGGGAGTATTAAAGAGCATATAATACTGGGGGGGCGTACTAAAGAGCATGCAATACTGGGGGGCGTACTAAAGAGCTTATAATACTGGGGGGGCGTACTAAAGAGCATATAATATTGGAGGGCGTACTAAAGAGCATATAATACTGGGGGGGAGTATTAAAGAGCTTATAATACTGGGGGGCGTACTAAAGAGCATATAATACTGGGGGGGAGTATTAAAGAGCATATAATACTGGGGGAGAGTGTACTAAAGAGCTTATAATACTGGGGGGCGTACTAAAGAGCTTATAATACTGGGGGGCGTACTAAAGAGCTTATAATACTGGGGGGCGTACTAAAGAGCATATAATACTGGGGGGTGTACTAAAGAGCATATAATACTGGGGAGCGTACTAAAGAGCTTATAATACGGGGGGGCGTACTAAAGAGTATATAATACTGGGGGGTACTAAAGTGCCTATAATACTGGGGGGATGTACTAAAGAGCTTATAATACAGGAAGGTGTACTAAAGAGCTTATAATACTGGGGGGCGTACTAAAGAGCATATAATACTGGGGGGGCGTACTAAAGAGCTTATAATACTGGGGAGGAGTACTAAAGAGCATATAATACTGGGGGGCGTACTAAAGAGCATATAATACTGGGGGGCGTACTAAAGAGCATATAATACTGGGGGGCGTACTAAAGAGCATATAATACAGGGGGGCATACTAAAGAGCATACAATACTGGGGGATGTACTAAAGAGTGTATAATACTGGGGGGGCGTACTAAAGAGCTTATAATACTGGGGGGGCATACTAAAGAGCATATAATACTGGGGGGGGCGTACTAAAGAGTGTATAATACTGGGGGGGCGTACTAAAGAGCATATAATACTGGGGGGCGTACTAAAGAGCATATAATACTGGGGGGGCGTACTAAAGAGTGTATAATACTGGGGGGGGGAGCGTACTAAAGTGCATTTAATACTGGGGGGTGTACTAAAGAGTGTATAATACTGGGGGGTGTACTAAAGAGCATATAATACTGGGGGGCGTACTAAAGAGCATATAATACTGGGGGGGGCGTACTAAATAGCTTATAATACTGGGGGGCGTACTAAAGAGCATATAATACTGGGGGGCATACTAAAGAGCATATAATACTGGGGGGCGTACTAAAGAGCATATAATACTGTGGGGACGTACTAAAGAGCATATAATACAGGGGGGCATACAAAAGAGCATACAATACTGGGGGATGTACTAAAGAGTGTATAATACTGGGGGGGCGTACTAAAGAGCTTATAATACTGGGGGGGCATACTAAAGAGCATATAATACTGGGGGGGCGTACTAAAGAGTGTATAATACTGGGGGGGCGTACTAAAGAGCATATAATACTGGGGGGCGTACTAAAGAGCATATAATACTGGGGGGGCGTACTAAAGAGTGTATAATACTGGGGAGGGAGCGTACTAAAGTGCATTTAATACTGGGGGGTGTACTAAAGAGTGTATAATACTGGGGGGCGTACTAAAGAGCTTATAATACTGGGGGGCGTACTAAAGAGCTTATAATACTGGGGGGTGTACTAAAGAGCATATAATACTGGGGGGCGTACTAAAGAGCTTATAATACTGGGGGGGCGTACTAAAGAGCATATAATACTGGGGGGGAGCGTACTAAAGAGCTTATAATACTGGGGGGGGGAGTGTACTAAAGAGCATATAATACTGGGGGGCGTACTAAAGAGCATATAATACTGGGGGGGGCGTACTAAAGAGCTCATAATACTGGGGGGGGGGCGTACTAAAGAGCATATAATACTGGGGGGCGTACTAAAGAGCATATAATACTGGGGGGCGTACTAAAGAGCATATAATACTGGGGGGGGGCGTACTAAAGAGCTCATAATACTGGGGGGGTGTACTAAAGAGCTTATAATACTGGGGGGGCGTACTAAAGAATGTATAATACTGGGGGGTGTACTAAAGAGCTTATAATACTGGGGGGGCGTACTAAAGAGCTTATAATACTGGGGGGGCGTACTAAAGAGCATATAATAATGGGGGGAGGCGTACTAAAGAGCTTATAATACTGGGGAGTGTACTAAAGAGCATATAATACTGGGGGGCGTACTAAAGAGCTTATAATACTGGGGGGGGCGCACTAAAGAGCTTATAATACTGGGGGGCGTACTAAAGAGCATATAATACTGGGGGGCGTACTAAAGAGCTTATAATACTGGGGGGGCGTACTAAAGAGCTTATAATACTGGGGGGCGTACTAAAGAGCATATAATACTGGGGGCGTACTAAAGAGCTTATAATACTGGGAGGGCGTACTAAAGAGCTTATAATACTGGGGGGCGTACTAAAGAGCATATAATACTGGGGGGCGTACTAAAGAGCTTATAATACTGGGGGGGGGCGTACTAAAGAGCATATAATAATGGGGGGCGTACTAAAGAGTATATAATACTGGGGGGCGTACTAAAGAGCTTATAATACTGGGGGGGCATACTACAGAGCATATAATACTGGGGGGGCGTACTAAAGAGCTTATAATACTGGGGGGGCGTACTAAAGAGCTTATAATACTGGGGGGGCATACTACAGAGCATATAATACTGGGGGGGGCGTACTAAAGAGCTTATAATACTGGGGGGGCGTACTAAAGAGCTTATAATACTGGGGGGGCGTACTAAAGAGCTTATAATACTGGGGGGGCGTACTAAAGAGCTTATAATACTGGGGGGCGTACTAAAGAGCTTATAATACTGGGGGGCGTACTAAAGAGCATATAATACTGGGGGGGGGGCGTACTAAAGAGCATATAATACTGGGGGGACGTACTAAAGAGTGTATAATACTGGGGGGCATAATAAAGAGCATATAATACTGGGGGGATGTACTAAAGAGTGTATAATACTGGGGGGGGACGTACTAAAGAGCTTATAATACTGGGGGGGGGCGTACTAAAGAGCTTATAATACTGGGGGGGCATACTAAAGAGCACATAACACTGGGGGGCGTACTAAAGAGCATATAATACTGGGGGGGGCGTACTAAAGAGTGTATAATACTGGCGGGGCGTACTAAAGTGCATTTAATACTGGGGGGTGTACTAAAGAGCTTATAATACTGGGGGGCGTACTAAAGAGCATATAATACTGGGGGGCGTACTAAAAAGCTTATAATACTGGGGGGTGTACTAAAGAGCATATAATACTGGGGGGCGTACTAAAGAGCTTATAATACTGGGGGGGCGTACTAAAGAGCATATAATACTGGGGGGGCATACTAAAGAGCATATAATACTGGGGGGGAGCGTACTAAAGAGCTTATAATACTGGGGGGCGTACTAAAGAGCTTATAATACTGGGGGGGCGTACTAAAGAGCATATAATACTGGGGGGGCATACTAAAGAGCATATAATACTGGGGGGGAGCGTACTAAAGAGCTTATAATACTGGGGGGCGTACTAAAGAGCATATAATACTGGGGGCGTACTAAAGAGCTTATAATACTGGGAGGGCGTACTAAAGAGCTTATAATACTGGGGGGCGTACTAAAGAGCATATAATACTGGGGGGCGTACTAAAGAGCTTATAATACTGGGGGGGGGGCGTACTAAAGAGCATATAATAATGGGGGGCGTACTAAAGAGTATATAATACTGGGGGGCGTACTAAAGAGCTTATAATACTGGGGGGGCGTACTAAAGTGCATATAATACTGGGGGGGGCGTACTAAAGAGCTTATAATACTGGGGGGGCGTACTAAAGAGCTTATAATACTGGGGGGGGCGTACTAAAGAGCTTATAATACTGGGGGGCGTACTAAAGAGCTTATAATACTGGGGGGCGTATTAAAGAGCATATAATACTGGGGGGCGTACTAAAGAGCATATAATACTGGGGGGACGTACTAAAGAGTGTATAATACTGGGGGGCATAATAAAGAGCATATAATACTGGGGGGATGTACTAAAGAGTGTATAATACTGGGGGGGGACGTACTAAAGAGCTTATAATACTGGGGGGGGCGTACTAAAGAGCTTATAATACTGGGGGGGCATACTAAAGAGCACATAACACTGGGGGGCGTACTAAAGAGCATATAATACTGGGGGGGCGTACTAAAGAGTGTATAATACTGGCGGGGCGTACTAAAGTGCATTTAATACTGGGGGGTGTACTAAAGAGCTTATAATACTGGGGGGCGTACTAAAGAGCATATAATACTGGGGGGCGTACTAAAAAGCTTATAATACTGGGGGGTGTACTAAAGAGCATATAATACTGGGGGGCGTACTAAAGAGCTTATAATACTGGGGGGGCGTACTAAAGAGCATATAATACTGGGGGGGCATACTAAAGAGCATATAATACTGGGGGGGAGCGTACTAAAGAGCTTATAATACTGGGGGGCGTACCAAAGAGCTTATAATACTGGGGGGGCGTACTAAAGAGCATATAATACTGGGGGGGGAGTGTACTAAAGAGCATATAATACTGGGGGGCGTACTAAAGAGCATATAATACTGGGGGGCGTACTAAAGAGCTCATAATACTGGGGGGGCGTACTAAAGAGCATATAATACTGGGGGGCGTACTAAAGAGCATATAATACTGGGGGGCTTACTAAAGAGCATATAATACTGGGGGGGCGTACTAAAGAGCATATAATACTGGGGGGGCGTACTAAAGAGTGTATAATACTGGGGGGGCGTACTAAAGTGCATATAATACTGGGGGGCGTACTAAAGAGTGTATAATACTGGGGGGTGTACTAAAGAGCATATAATACTGGGGGGCGTACTAAAGAGCATATAATGCTGGGGGGGCATGCTAAAGAGCTTATAATACTGGGGGGGGCGTACTAAAGAGCATATAATACTGGGGGGGCATACTAAAGAGCATATAATACTTGGGGGGCGTACTAAAGAGCATATAATACTGGGGGCGTACTAAAGAGCTTACAATACTGGGGGGGCGTACTAAAGAGCTTATAATACTGGGGGGGCGTACTAAAAAGTGTATAATACTGGGGGGGCATACTAAAGAGCTTATAATACTGGGGGGCATACTAAAGAGCATATAATACTGGGGGGCGTACTAAAGAGTGTATAATACTGGGGGGGCGTACTAAAGAGCATATAATACTGGGGGGCGTACTGAAGAGCATGTAATACTGGGGGGGCGTACTAAAGAACATATAATACTGGGGGGCGTACTAAAGAGCATATAATACTGGGGGGGCGTACTAAAGAGCTTATAATACTGGGGGGGCGTACTAAAGAGTTTATAATACTGGGGGGGCGTACTAAAGAGCATATAATACCGGGGGGCGTACTAAAGAGCTTATAATACTGGGGGCGTACTAAAGAGCTTATAATACTGGGAGGCATAGTAAAGAGCTTATAATACTGGGGGCGTACTAAAGAACTTATAATACTGGGGGGCGTACTAAAGAGCTTATAATACTGGGAGGGCATACTAAAGAGCATATAATACTGGGGGGCGTACTAAAGAGCTTATAATACTGGGGGGGCGTTCTAAAGAGCTTATAATACTGGGGGGCGTACTAAAGAGCTTATAATACTGGGGGGGCGTTCTAAAGAGCATATAATACTGGGGGGCGTACTAAAGAGCATATAATACTGGGGGGCGTACCAAAGAGCTTATAATACTGGGGGGGCGTACTAAAGAGCATATAATACTGGGGGGGGGAGTGTACTAAAGCGCATATAATACTGGGGAGGGTACTAAAGAGCTCATAATACTGGGGGGCGTACTAAAGAGCATATAATACTGGGGGGCGTACTAAAGAGCATATAATACTGGGGGGCGTACTAAAGAGTATATAATACTGGGGGGGCGTACTAAAGAGTGTATAATACTGGGGGGGGCGTACTAAAGTGCATATAATACTGGGGGGCGTACTAAAGAGTGTATAATACTGGGGGGTGTACTAAAGAGCTTATAATACTGGGGGGCGTACTAAAGAGCTTATAATACTGGGGGGCGTACTAAAGAGCTTATAATACTGGGGGGTGTACTAAAGAGCATATAATACTTGGGGGGCGTACTAAAGTGCATATAATACTGGGAACGTACTAAAGAGCATATAATACTGGGGGGCGTACTAAAGAGCATATAATACTGGGGGGCGTACTAAAGAGCTTGTAATACTGGGGGGGCGTACTAAAGAGCTTATAATACTGGGGGGGCGTACTAAAGAGTTTTTAATACTGGGGGGGCGTACTAAAGAGCATATAATACTGGGGGGCGTACTAAAGAGCTTATAATACTGGGGGGGGCGTACTAAAGAGCATATAATACTGGGGGGCGTACTAAAGAGCTTATAATACTGGGGGGGGCGTACTAAAGAGCTTATAATACTGGGGGGCATAGTAAAGAGCTTATAATACTGGGGGGCGTACTAAAGAGCATATAATACTGGGGGTCGTACTAAAGAGCTTATAATACTGGGGGGCATACTAAAGAGCATATAATACTGGGGGGGTTGTACTAAAGAGCTTATAATACTGGGGGGCATACTAAAGAGCATATAATACTGGGGGGCGTACTAAAGAGCTTATAATACTGGGGGGCGTACTAAAGAGCTTATAATACTGGGGGGGCATACTAAAGAGCATATAATACTGGGGGGGGTGTACTAAAGAGCTTATAATACTGGGGGGGCGTACTAAAGAGCTTATAATACTGGGAGGCATAGTAAAGAGCTTATAATACTGGGGGCGTACTAAAGAACTTATAATACTGGGGGGCGTACTAAAGAGCTTATAATACTGGGGGGGCATACTAAAGAGCATATAATACTGGGGGGCGTACTAAAGAGCTTATAATACTGGGGGGGCGTTCTAAAGAGCTTATAATACTGGGGGGCGTACTAAAGAGCTTATAATACTGGGGGGGCATGATAAAGAGCATATAATACTGGGGGGCGTACTAAAGAGCATATAATACTGGGGGGCGTACTAAAGAGCTTATAATACTGGGGGGGCATGCTAAAGAGCATATAATACTGGGGGGCGTACTAAAGAGCATATAATACTGGGGGGCGTACCAAAGAGCATATAATACTGGGGGGCGTACTAAAGAGCATATAATACTGGGTGGGGGTACTAAAGAGCTCATAATACTGGGGGGCGTACTAAAGAGCATATAATACTGGGGGGCGTACTAAAGAGCATATAATACTGGGGGGGCGTACTAAAGAGTATATAATACTGGGGGGGCGTACTAAAGAGTGTATAATACTGGGGGGGGCGTACTAAAGTGCATATAATACTGGGGGGCGTACTAATGAGTGTATAATACTGGGGGGCGTACTAAAGAGCTTATAATACTGGGGGGCGTACTAAAGAGCTTATGATACTGGGGGGGCGTACTAAAGAGCTTATAATACTGGGGGGGCGTACTAAAGAGTGTATAATACTGGGGGGGCATACTAAAGAGCTTATAATACTGGGGGGCGTACTAAAGAGCATATAATACTGGGGGGCGTACTGAAGAGCATGTAATACTGGGGGGGCGTACTAAAGAGCTTATAATACTGGGGGGAGTACTAAAGAGCATATAATACTGGGGGGGCGTACTAAGGAGCTTATAATACTGGGGGGGCGTACTAAAGAGCTTATAATACTGGGGGGGCATACTAAAGAGCATATAATACTGGGGGGCGTACTAAAGAGCTTATAATACTGGGGGGCGTACTAAAGAGCATATAATACTGGGGAGCATACTAAAGAGCATATAATACTGGGGGGCGTACTAAAGAGCTTATAATACTGGGGGGCGTACTAAAGAGCTTATAATACTGGGGGTCATAGTAAAGAGCTTATAATACTGGGGGGCGTACTAAAGAGCATATAATACTGGGGGGCGTACTAAAGAGCATATAATACTGGGGGGCGTACTAAAGAGCTTATAATACTGGGGGGGCATACTAAAGAGCATATAATACTGGGGGGGAGCGTACTAAAGAGCTTATAATACTGGGGGTTGTACTAAAGAGCATATAATACTGGGGGCGTACTAAAGAGCTTATAATACTGGGGGGTGTACTAAAGAGCATATAATACTGGGGGGCGTACTAAAGAGCATATAATACTGGGGGGCGTAATAAAGAGCTTATAATACTGGGGGGGCATACTAAAGAGCATATAATACTGGGGGGGAGCGTACTAAAGAGCTTATAATACTGGGGGGTGTACTACAGAGCTTATAATACTGGGGGGCGTACTAAAGAGCATATAATACTGGGGGGTGTACTAAAGAGCTTATAATACTGGGGGTTGTACTAAAGAGCATATAATACTGGGGGGCGTACTAAAGAGCTTATAATACTGGGGGGTGTACTACAGAGCTTATAATACTGGGGGGCGTACTAAAGAGCATATAATACTGGGGGGCGTACTAAAGAGCATATAATACTGGGGGGCGTACTAAAGAGCATATAATACTGGGGGGCGTACTAAAGAGCTTATAATACTGGGGGGCGTACTAAAGAGCTTATAATACTGGGGGACGTACTAAAGAGCATATAATACTGGGGGGCGTACTAAAGAGCATATAATACTGGGGGGCGTACTAAAGAGCTTATAATACTGGGGGGGCATACTAAAGAGCATATAATACTGGGGGGGAGCGTACTAAAGAGCTTACAATACTGGGGGTTGTACTAAAGAGCATATAATACTGGGGGGCGTACTAAAGAGCTTATAATACTGGGGGGTGTACTAAAAAGCTTATAATACTGGGGGGGCATACTAAAGAGCATATAATACTGGGGGTCGTACTAAAGAGCTTATAATACTGGGGGGCTTACTAAAGAGCTTATAATACTGGGGGGGCATACTAAAGAGCATATAAAACTGGGGGCGTACTAAAGAGCATATAATACTGGGGGGCTTACTAAAGAGCTTATAATACTGGGGGGCGTACTAAAGAGCTTATAATACTGGGGGGTATGCTAAAGAGCATATAATACTGGGGGGCGTACTAAAGAGCATATAATACTGGGGGGCGTACTAAAGAGCTTATAATACTGGGGGGCGTACTAAAGAGCTTATAATACTGGGGGGGCATACTAAAGAGCATATAATACTGGGGGGCGTACTAAAGAGCTTATAATACTGGGGGGGCGTACTAAAGAGCATATAATACTGGGGGGCTTACTAAAGAGCATATAATACTGGGGGGCGTACTAAAGAGCTTATAATACTGGGGGGGCATACTAAAGAGCATATAATACTGGGGGGCGTACTAAAGAGCATATAATACTGGGGGGGCGTACTAAAGAGCATATAATACTGGGGGGCGTACTAAAGAGCATATAATACTGGGGGGCGTACTAAAGAGCTTATAATACTGGGGGGGGCGTACTAAAGAGCATGTAATACTGGGGGCGTACTAAAGAACGTATAATACTGGGGGGCGTACTAAAGAGCTTATAATACTGGGGGGCATAGAAAAGAGCTTATAATACTGGGGGGGCGTACTAAAGAGCTTATAATACTGGGGGGCGTACTAAAGAGCTTATAATACTGGGGGGTGTATTAAAGAGCATATAATACTGGGGGGGCGTACTATAGAGCTTATAATACTGGGGGGGGCGTACTAAAGAGCTTATAATACTGGGGGGGGGGCGTACTAAAGAGTGTATAATACTGGGGGGCCATACTAAAGAGCTTATAATACTGGGGGGGGGGTGTACTAAAGAGCATATAATACTGGGTGGCGTACTAAAGAGTGTATAATACTGGGGGGCGTACTAAAGAGTGTATAATACTGGGGGGGCATACTAAAGAGCTTATAATACTGGGGGGTGTATTAAAGATCATATAATACTGGGGCGGAGCGTACTAAAGAGCTTATAATACTGGGGGGGGCGTACTAAAGAGCTTATAATACTGGGGGATGTACTAAAGAGCATATAATACTGGGGGGGGCGTACTATAGAGCTTATAATACTGGGGGGCGTACTATAGAGCTTATAATACTGGGGGGGGGCATACTAAAGATCATATAATACTGGGGGGAGTACTAAAGAGCTTATAATACTGGGGGGCGTACTAAAGAGCTTATAATACTGGGGGGCGTACTAAAGAGCTTATAATACTGGGGGGGCATAGTAAAGAGCTTATAATACTGGGGGGGCGTACTAAAGAGCATATAATACTGGGGGGCATACTAAAGAGCATATAATACTGGGGGCGTACTAAAGAGTATATAATACTGGGGGGCGTAGTAAAGAGCTTATAATACTGGGGGGGGCGTACTAAAGAGCATATAATACTGGGGGGCGTACTAAAGAGCTTGTAATACTGGGGGGCATACTAAAGAGCATATAATACTGGGGGGGTGTACTAAAGAGCATATAATACTGGGGGGCGTACTAAAGAGCTTATAATACTGGGGGGGGCGTACTAAAGAACTTATACTGGGGGGCGTACTAAAGAGCATATAATACTGGGGGGCATACTAAAGAGCATATAATACTGGGGGCGTACTAAAGAGTATATAATACTGGGGGGCGTACTAAAGAGCTTATAATACTGGGGGGGGGTGTACTAAAGAGAATATAATACTGGGGGGGCGTACTAAAGAGCTTATAATTCTGGGGGATGTACTAAAGAGCATATAATACTGGGGGGCGTACTAAAGAGCTTATAATACTGGGGGGCGTACTAAAGAGCTTATAATACTGGGGGGGGCATACTAAAGAGCATATAATACTGGGGGGGCGTACTAAAGAGCTTATAATACTGGGGGGCGTACTAAAGAGCTTATAATACTGGGGGGCGTACTAAAGAGCTTATAATACTGGGGGGCATAGTAAAGAGCTTATAATACTGGGGGGGGCGTACTAAAGAGCATATAATACTGGGGGGTGTACTAAAGAGCTTATAATACTGGGGGGCATAGTAAAGAGCTTATAATACTGGGGGGCGTACTAAAGAGCTTATAATACTGGGGGGGGTGTACTAAAGAGCTTGTAATACTGGGGGGTGTACTAAAGAGCATATAATACTGGGGGGTGTACTAAAGAGCCTATAATACTGGGGGGAGGGCGTACTAAAGAGCTTATAATACTGGGGGGGCGTATTAAAGAGCATATAATACTGGGGGGGCATACTAAAGAGCTTATAATACTGGGGGGCGTACTAAAAAGCATTTAATACTAGGGGGGGCGTACTAAAGAGCTTATAATACTAGGGGGCGTACTAAAGAGTGTATAATACTGGGGGGCGTACTAAAGAGCTTATAATACTGGGGGGCGTACTAAAGAGCTTATAATACTGGGGGGGCGTACTAAAGAGCATATAATATTGGGGGGGGCGTACTAAAGAGCTTATAATACTGGGGGGCGTACTAAAGAGCATATAATACTGGGGGGCGTACTAAAGAGCATATAATACTGGGGGGCGTACTAAAGAGCATATAATATTGGAGGGGGCGTACTAAAGAGCTTATAATACTGGGGGGCGTACTAAAGAGCATATAATACTGGGGGGCGTACTAAAGAGCATATAATACTGGGGGGGCGTATTAAAGAGCATATAATACTGGGGGGCGTACTAAAGAGCTTATAATACTGGGGGGCGTACTAAAGAGCTTATAATACTGGGGGGCGTACTAAAGAGCTTATAATACTGGGGGGGCGTACTAAAGAGCTTATAATACTGGGGGGGCGTACTAAAGAGCTTATAATACTGGGGGGGCGTACTAAAGAGCATATAATACTGGGGGGCGTACTAAAGAGCATATAATACTGGGGGGGTGTACTAAAGAGCTTATAATACTGGGGGGGGGCGTACTAAAGAGCATATAATACTGGGGGGTGTACTAAAGAGCCTATAATACTGGGGGGGGGGGCGTACTAAAGAGCTTATAATACTGGGGGGGCGTACTAAAGAGCATATAATACTGGGGGGGCATACTAAAGAGCTTATAATACTGGGGGGCGTACTAAAGAGCATATAATACTGGGGGGCATACTAAAGAGCTTATAATACTGGGGGGCGTACTAAAGAGTGTATAATACTGGGGGGCGTACTAAAGAGCTTATAATACTGGGGGGGGCGTACTAAAGAGCTTATAATACTGGGGGGCGTACTAAAGAGCATATAATACTGGGGGGCGTACTAAAGAGCATATAATACTGGGGGGGCGTACTAAAGAGCTTATAATACTGGGGGGCGTACTAAAGAGCATATAATACTGGGGGGCGTACTAAAGAGCATATAATACTGGGGGGCGTACTAAAGCGCTTATAATACTGGGGGGCGTACTAAAGAGCTTATAATACTGGGGGGCGTACTAAAGAGCTTATAATACTGGGGGGCGTACTAAAGAGCATATAATACTGGGGGGCGTACTAAAGAGCATATAATACTGGGGGGGCGTACTAAAGAGCATGCAATACTGGGGGGCGTACTAAAGAGCATATAATACTGGGGGGGCATACTAAAGAGCATATAATACTGGGGGGGCGTACTAAAGAGCATATAATACTGGGGGGGCGTACTAAAGAGCATATAATACTGGGGGGGCGTACTAAAGAGCTTATAATACTGGGGGGGTGTACTAAAGAGCTTATAATACTGGGGGGTGTACTAAAGAGCATATAATACTGGGGGGTGTACTAAAGAGCCTATAATACTGGGGGGAGGGCGTACTAAAGAGCTTATAATACTGGGGGGGCGTATTAAAGAGCATATAATACTGGGGGGGCATACTAAAGAGCTTATAATACTGGGGGGCGTACTAAAAAGCATTTAATACTAGGGGGGGCGTACTAAAGAGCTTATAATACTAGGGGGCGTACTAAAGAGTGTATAATACTGGGGGGGCGTACTAAAGAGCTTATAATACTGGGGGGCGTACTAAAGAGCTTATAATACTGGGGGGCGTACTAAAGAGCATATAATATTGGGGGGGGGCGTACTAAAGAGCTTATAATACTGGGGGGCGTACTAAAGAGCATATAATACTGGGGGGCGTACTAAAGAGCATATAATATTGGGGGGGGGGGCGTACTAAAGAGCTTATAATACTGGGGGGCGTACTAAAGAGCATATAATACTGGGGGGCGTACTAAAGAGCATATAATACTGGGCGGGCGTATTAAAGAGCATATAATACTGGGGGGCGTACTAAAGAGCTTATAATACTGGGGGGCGTACTAAAGAGCTTATAATACTGGGGGGCGTACTAAAGAGCTTATAATACTGGGGGGCATAGTAAAGAGCTTATAATACTGGGGGGGCGTACTAAAGAGCTTATAATACTGGGGGGCGTACTAAAGAGCTTATAATACTGGGGGGCGTACTAAAGAGCATATAATACTGGGGGGCGTACTAAAGAGCATATAATACTGGGGGGGTGTACTAAAGAGCTTATAATACTGGGGGGGGGCGTACTAAAGAGCATATAATACTGGGGGGTGTACTAAAGAGCCTATAATACTGGGGGGGGCGTACTAAAGAGCTTATAATACTGGGGGGGCGTACTAAAGAGCATATAATACTGGGGGGGCATACTAAAGAGCTTATAATACTGGGGGGCGTACTAAAGAGCATATAATACTGGGGGGCATACTAAAGAGCTTATAATACTAGGGGGCGTACTAAAGAGCTTATAATACTGGGGGGGGCGTACTAAAGAGCTTATAATACTGGGGGGCGTACTAAAGAGCATATAATACTGGGGGGCGTACTAAAGAGCATATAATACTGGGGGGGCGTACTAAAGAGCTTATAATACTGGGGGGCGTACTAAAGAGCATATAATACTGGGGGGCGTACTAAAGAGCATATAATACTGGGGGGCGTACTAAAGAGCTTATAATACTGGGGGGCGTACTAAAGAGCTTATAATACTGGGGGGCGTACTAAAGAGCATATAATACTGGGGGGGCGTACTAAAGAGCATGCAATACTGGGGGGCGTACTAAAGAGCATATAATACTGGGGGGGCATACTAAAGAGCATATAATACTGGGGGGGCGTACTAAAGAGCATATAATACTGGGGGGGCGTACTAAAGAGCATATAATACTGGGGGGACGTACTAAAGAGTTTATAATACTGGGGGGGCATACTAAAGAGCATATAATACTGGGGGGGCGTACTAAAGAGCATATAATACTGGGGGGGCGTACTAAAGAGCATATAATACTGGGGGGACGTACTAAAGAGTTTATAATACTGGGGGGGGGCATACTAAAGAGCATATAATACTGGAGGGCGTACTAAAGAGCATATAATACTGGGGGGCGTACTAAAGAGCATATAATACTGGGGGGGCGTACTAAAGAGCATATAATACTGGGGGAGTGTACTAAAGAGCTTATAATACTGGGGGGCGTACTAAAGAGCATATAATACTGGGGGCGTACTAAAGAGCATATAATACTGGGGGGGGGCATACTAAAGAGCTTATAATACTGGGGGGCGTACTAAAGAGCATATAATACTGGGGGGCGTACTAAAGAGCATATAATACTGGGGGGCGTACTAAAGAGCTTATAATACTGGGGGGGGGGGGTACGTACTAAAGAGCTTATAATACTGGGGGGGGGGCGTACTAAAGAGCTTATAATACTGGGGGGGGCGTACTAACGAGCTTATAATACTGGGGGGGCGTACTAAAGAGCTTATAATACTGGGGGGCGTACTAAAGAGCTTATAATACTGGGGGGGGGGCGTACTAAAGCGCTTATAATACTGGGGGGCGTACTAAAGAGCTTATAATACTGGGGGACATACTAAAGAGCATATAATACTGGGGGGCGTACTAAAGAGCTTATAATACTGGGGGACATACTAAAGAGCATATAATACTGGGGGGCGTACTAAAGAGCTTATAATACTGGGGGGCGTACTAAAGAGTGTATAATACTGGGGGGGTGTACTAAAGAGCATATAATACTGGGGGGGAGCGTACTAAAGAGCTTATAATACTGGGGGACATACTAAAGAGCATATAATACTGGGGGGGCGTACTAAAGAGCTTATAATACTGGGGGGGGCGTACTAAAGAGCTTATAATACTGGGGAGCGTACTAAAGAGCTTACAATACTGGGGGGCGTACTAAAGAGCATATAATACTGGGGGGCGTACTAAAGAGCATATAATACTGGGGGGGAGCGTACTAAAGAGCTTATAATACTGGGGGGCGTACTAAAGAGCATATAATACTGGGGGGGCGTACTAAAGAGCATATAATACTGGGGGGCGTACTAAAGAGCATATAATACTGGGGGGGATCGTACTAAAGAGCTTATAATACTGGGGGACATACTAAAGAGCATATAATACTGGGGGGCGTACTAAAGTGCATATAATACTGGGGGGCGTACTAAAGAGCATATAATACTGGGGGGCGTACTAAAGTGCATATAATACTGGGGGGGGAGTACTAAAGAGCTTATAATACTGGGGGGCGTACTAAAGTGCATATAATACTGGGGGGGGAGCGTACTAAAGAGCATATAATACTGGGGGGTGTACTAAAGAGCATATAATACTGGGGGGGCGTACTAAAGTGCATATAATACTGGGGGGCGTACTAAAGAGCATATAATACTGGGGGGCGTACTAAAGAGCATATAATACTGGGGGGCATACTAAAGTGCATATAATACTGGGGGGGCGTACTAAAGTGCATATAATACTGGGGGGCGTACTAAAGAGCATATAATACTGGGGGGCGTACTAAAGAGCATATAATACTGGGGGAGGCGTACTAAAGAGCTTATAATACTGCGGGGCGTACTAAAGAGCATATAATACTGGGGGGCGTACTAAAGAGCATATAATACTGGGGGGCGTACTAAAGCGCTTATAATACTGGGGGGCGTACTAAAGAGCTTATAATACTGGGGGGCGTACTAAAGAGCATATAATACTGGGGGGCATACTAAAGTGCATATAATACTGGGGGGGTGTACTAAAGAGCATATAATACTGGGGGGACATACTAAAGAGCATATAATACTGGGGGGGCGTACTAAAGAGCATATAATACTGGGGGGGTGTACTAAAGAGCATATAATACTGGGGGGACGTACTAAAGAGCATATAATACTGGGGGGGCGTACTAAAGAGCATATAATACTGGGGGGCGTACTAAAGAGCATATAATACTGGGGGGGCGTACTAAAGAGCATATAATACTGGGGGGGAGCGTACTAAAGAGCTTATAATACTGGGGGACATACTAAAGAGCATATAATACTGGGGGGCGTACTAAAGAGCTTATAATACTGGGGGGGGGCGTACTAAAGAGCTTATAATACTGGGGGGCGTACTAAAGAGCATATAATACTGGGGGGGGAGTATTAAAGAGCATATAATACTGGGGGGGAGTGTACTAAAGAGCTTATAATACTGGGGGGCGTACTAAAGAGCTTATAATACTGGGGGGCGTACTAAAGAGCTTATAATACTGGGGGGCGTACTAAAGAGCATATAATACTGGGGGGTGAACTAAAGAGCATATAATACTGGGGAGCGTACTAAAGAGCTTATAATACTGGGGGGCGTACTAAAGAGCTTATAATACTGGGGGGCATAGTAAAGAGCTTATAATACTGGGGGGGCGTACTAAAGAGCTTATATTACTGGGGGGCGTACTAAAGAGCTTATAATACTGGGGGGCGTACTAAAGAGCATATAATACTGGGGGGCGTACTAAAGAGCATATAATACTGGGGGGGTGTACTAAAGAGCTTATAATACTGGGGGCGTACTAAAGAGCTTATAATACTGGGGGGCGTACTAAAGAGCATATAATACTGGGGGGCGTACTAAAGAGCATATAATACTGGGGGGGCGTACTAAAGAACATGCAATACTGGGGGGCGTACTAAAGAGCATATAATACTGGGGGGGCATACTAAAGAGCATATAATACTGGGGGGGCGTACTAAAGAGCATATAATACTGGGGGGGCGTACTAAAGAGCATATAATACTGGGGGGCGTACTAAAGAGCTTATAATACTGGGGGGGTGTACTAAAGAGCTTATAATACTGGGGGGGTGTACTAAAGAGCATATAATACTGGGGGGTGTACTAAAGAGCCTATAATACTGGGGGGAGGGCGTACTAAAGAGCTTATAATACTGGGGGGGCGTATTAAAGAGCATATAATACTGGGGGGGCATACTAAAGAGCTTATAATACTGGGGGGCGTACTAAAAAGCATTTAATACTAGGGGGGGCGTACTAAAGAGCTTATAATACTAGGGGGCGTACTAAAGAGTGTATAATACTGGGGGGCGTACTAAAGAGCTTATAATACTGGGGGGCGTACTAAAGAGCTTATAATACTGGGGGGCGTACTAAAGAGCATATAATATTGGGGGGGCGTACTAAAGAGCTTATAATACTGGGGGGGCGTACTAAAGAGCATATAATACTGGGGGGCGTACTAAAGAGCATATAATATTGGGGGGGGCGTACTAAAGAGCTTATAATACTGGGGGGCGTACTAAAGAGCATATAATACTGGGGGGCGTACTAAAGAGCATATAATACTGGGGTGGCGTATTAAAGAGCATATAATACTGGGGGGCGTACTAAAGAGCTTATAATACTGGGGGGCGTACTAAAGAGCTTATAATACTGGGGGGCGTACTAAAGAGCTTATAATACTGGGGGGCATAGTAAAGAGCTTATAATACTGGGGGGGCGTACTAAAGAGCTTATAATACTGGGGGGCGTACTAAAGAGCTTATAATACTGGGGGGCGTACTAAAGAGCATATAATACTGGGGGGCGTACTAAAGAGCATATAATACTGGGGGGGTGTACTAAAGAGCTTATAATACTGGGGGGGGCGTACTAAAGAGCATATAATACTGGGGGGGTGTACTAAAGAGCCTATAATACTGGGGGGGGGGCGTACTAAAGAGCTTATAATACTGGGGGGGCGTACTAAAGAGCATATAATACTGGGGGGGCATACTAAAGAGCTTATAATACTGGGGGGCGTACTAAAGAGCATATAATACTGGGGGGCATACTAAAGAGCTTATAATACTAGGGGGGCGTACTAAAGAGCTTATAATACTGGGGGGGGGCGTACTAAAGAGCTTATAATACTGGGGGGCGTACTAAAGAGCATATAATACTGGGGGGCGTACTAAAGAGCATATAATACTGGGGGGGCGTACTAAAGAGCTTATAATACTGGGGGGCGTACTAAAGAGCATATAATACTGGGGGGCGTACTAAAGAGCATATAATACTGGGGGGCGTACTAAAGAGCTTATAATACTGGGGGGCGTACTAAAGAGCTTATAATACTGGGGGGCGTACTAAAGAGCTTATAATACTGGGGGGCGTACTAAAGAGCATATAATACTGGGGGGCGTACTAAAGAGCATATAATACTGGGGGGGCGTACTAAAGAGCATGCAATACTGGGGGGCGTACTAAAGAGCATTTAATATTGGGGGGGCATACTAAAGAGCATATAATACTGGGGGGGCGTACTAAAGAGCATATAATACTGGGGGGGCGTACTAAAGAGCATATAATACTGGGGGGACGTACTAAAGAGTTTATAATACTGGTGGGGCATACTAAAGAGCATATAATACTGGGGGGACGTACTAAAGAGTTTATAATACTGGGGGGGGCATACTAAAGAGCATATAATACTAGAGGGCGTACTAAAGAGCATATAATACTGGGGGGCGTACTAAAGAGCATATAATACTGGGGGGGGCGTACTAAAGAGCATATAATACTGGGGGAGTGTACTAAAGAGCTTATAATACTGGGGGGCGTACTAAAGAGCATATAATACTGGGGGCGTACTAAAGAGCATATAATACTGGGGGGGGCATACTAAAGAGCTTATAATACTGGGGGGCGTACTAAAGAGCATATAATACTGGGGGGCGTACTAAAGAGCTTATAATACTGGGGGGGGGGTACGTACTAAAGAGCTTATAATACTGGGGGGGGGCGTACTAAAGAGCTTATAATACTGGGGGGGGGCGTACTAACGAGTTTATAATACTGGGGGGGCGTACTAAAGAGCTTATAATACTGGGGGGCGTACTAAAGAGCTTATAATACTGGGGGGGGGCGTACTAAAGCGCTTATAATACTGGGGGGCGTACTAAAGAGCTTATAATACTGGGGGGCGTACTAAAGAGTGTATAATACTGGGGGGGTATACTAAAGAGCATATAATACTGAGGGGGGGCGTACTAAAGAGCTTATAATACTGGGGGACATACTAAAGAGCATATAATACTGGGGGGGCGTACTAAAGAGCTTATAATACTGGGGGGCGTACTAAAGAGTGTATAATACTGGGGGGGTGTACTAAAGAGCATATAATACTGGGGGGCGTACTAAAGAGTGTATAATACTGGGGGGGTGTACTAAAGAGCATATAATACTGGGGGGGAGCGTACTAAAGAGCTTATAATACTGGGGGACATACTAAAGAGCATATAATACTGGGGGGGGCGTACTAAAGAGCTTATAATACTGGGGGGGCGTACTAAAGAGCTTATAATACTGGGGAGCGTACTAAAGAGCTTACAATACTGGGGGGCGTACTAAAGAGCATATAATACTGGGGGGCGTACTAAAGAGCATATAATACTGGGGGGGGAGCGTACTAAAGAGCTTATAATACTGGGGGGCGTACTAAAGAGCATATAATACTGGGGGGGCGTACTAAAGAGCATATAATACTGGGGGGGATCGTACTAAAGAGCTTATAATACTGGGGGACATACTAAAGAGCATATAATACTGGGGGGGGCGTACTAAAGAGCATATAATACTGGGGAGCGTACTAAAGAGCTTATAATACTGGGGGGTGTACTAAAGAGCATATAATACTGGGGGGCGTACTAAAGTGCATATAATACTGGGGGGCGTACTAAAGAGCATATAATACTGGGGGGCGTACTAAAGTGCATATAATACTGGGGGGGAGTACTAAAGAGCTTATAATACTGGGGGGCGTACTAAAGTGCATATAATACTGGGGGGGGAGCGTACTAAAGAGCATATAATACTGGGGGGTGTACTAAAGAGCATATAATACTGGGGGGCGTACTAAAGTGCATATAATACTGGGGGGCGTACTAAAGAGCATATAATACTGGGGGGCGTACTAAAGAGCATATAATACTGGGGGGCATACTAAAGTGCATATAATACTGGGGGGCGTACTAAAGTGCATATAATACTGGGGGGCGTACTAAAGAGCATATAATACTGGGGGGCGTACTAAAGAGCATATAATACTGGGGGAGGCGTACTAAAGAGCATATAATATTGGGGGGCGTACTAAAGAGCATATAATACTGGGGGGCGTACTAAAGAGCATATAATACTGGGGGGGGCATACTAAAGAGCTTATAATACTGGGGGGGCGTATTAAAGAGCATATAATACTGGGGGGCATACTAAAGAGCATATAATACTGGGGGCGTACTAAATAGCTTATAATACTGGGGGGGGTACGTACTAAAGAGCTTATAATACTGGGGGGGGGCGTACTAAAGAGCTTATAATACTGGGGGGGCGTACTAACGAGCTTATAATACTGGGGGGCGTACTAAAGAGCTTATAATACTGGGGGGCGTACTAAAGAGCTTATAATACTGGGGGGGGCGTACTAAAGCGCTTATAATACTGGGGGGCGTACTAAAGAGCTTATAATACTGGGGGGCGTACTAAAGAGTGTATAATACTGGGGGGGTGTACTAAAGAGCATATAATACTGGGGGGACATACTAAAGAGCATATAATACTGGGGGGGGCGTACTAAAGAGCATATAATACTGGGGGGGCGTACTAAAGAGCATATAATACTGGGGGGGCGTACTAAAGAGCATATAATACTGGGGGGGAGCGTACTAAAGAGAGGACATACTAAAGAGCATATAATACTGGGGGGGCGTACTAAAGAGCTTATAATACTGGGGGGGCATACTAAAGAGCTTATAATACTGGGGAGCGTACTAAAGAGCTTACAATACTGGGGGGCGTACTAAAGAGCATATAATACTGGGGGGTGTACTAAAGAGCATATAATACTGGGGGGGCGTACTAAAGAGCATATAATACTGGGGGGGGAGCGTACTAAAGAGCTTATAATACTGGGGGGCGCACTAAAGAGCATATAATACTGGGGGGGCGTACTAAAGAGCATATAATACTGGGGGGGATCGTACTAAAGAGCTTATAATACTGGGGGACATACTAAAGAGCATATAATACTGGGGGGGCGTACTAAAGAGCATATAATACTGGGGAGCGTACTAAAGAGCTTATAATACTGGGGGGCGTACTAAAGAGCATATAATACTGGGGAGCGTACTAAAGAGCTTATAATACTGGGGGGGCGTACTAAAGAGCATATAATACTGGGGAGCGTACTAAAGAGCTTATAATACTGGGGGGGGCGTACTAAAGAGTGTATAATACTGGGGGGGATCGTACTAAAGAGCTTATAATACTGGGGGACATACTAAAGAGCATATAATACTGGGGGGGCGTACTAAAGAGCATATAATACTGGGGAGCGTACTAAAGAGCTTATAATACTGGGGGGCGTACTAAAGAGCATATAATACTGGGGAGCGTACTAAAGAGCTTATAATACTGGGGGGCGTACTAAAGAGCTTATAATACTGGGGGGGCGTACTAAAGAGCATATAATACTGGGGGGCGTACTAAAGAGCATATAATACTGGGGGGTGTACTAAAGAGCTTATAATACTGGGGGCGTACTAAAGAGCTTATAATACTGGGGGGCGTACTAAAGAGCATATAATACTGGGGGGCGTACTAAAGAGCATATAATACTGGGGGGGCGTACTAAAGAGCATGCAATACTGGGGGGCGTACTAAAGAGCATATAATACTGGGGGGGCATACTAAAGAGCATATAATACTGGGGGGGCGTACTAAAGAGCATATAATACTGGGGGGGCGTACTAAAGAGCATATAATACTGGGGGGCGTACTAAAGAGCTTATAATACTGGGGGGTGTACTAAAGAGCATATAATACTGGGGGGTGTACTAAAGAGCCTATAATACTGGGGGGAGGGCGTACTAAAGAGCTTATAATACTGGGGGGGGCGTATTAAAGAGCATATAATACTGGGGGGGCATACTAAAGAGCTTATAATACTGGGGGGCGTACTAAAAAGCATTTAATACTAGGGGGGGCGTACTAAAGAGCTTATAATACTAGGGGGCGTACTAAAGAGTGTATAATACTGGGGGGCGTACTAAAGAGCTTATAATACTGGGGGGCGTACTAAAGAGCTTATAATACTGGGGGGCGTACTAAAGAGCATATAATATTGGGGGGGGCGTACTAAAGAGCTTATAATACTGGGGGGCGTACTAAAGAGCATATAATACTGGGGGGCGTACTAAAGAGCATATAATATTGGGGGGGGCGTACTAAAGAGCTTATAATACTGGGGGGCGTACTAAAGAGCATATAATACTGGGGGGCGTACTAAAGAGCATATAATACTGGGGTGGCGTATTAAAGAGCATATAATACTGGGGGGCGTACTAAAGAGCTTATAATACTGGGGGGCGTACTAAAGAGCTTATAATACTGGGGGGCGTACTAAAGAGCTTATAATACTGGGGGGCATAGTAAAGAGCTTATAATACTGGGGGGGCGTACTAAAGAGCTTATAATACTGGGGGGCGTACTAAAGAGCTTATAATACTGGGGGGCGTACTAAAGAGCATATAATACTGGGGGGCGTACTAAAGAGCATATAATACTGGGGGGGTGTACTAAAGAGCTTATAATACTGGGGGGGGGCGTACTAAAGAGCATATAATACTGGGGGGTGTACTAAAGAGCCTATAATACTGGGGGGGGGGGGGCGTACTAAAGAGCTTATAATACTGGGGGGGCGTACTAAAGAGCATATAATACTGGGGGGGCATACTAAAGAGCTTATAATACTGGGGGGCGTACTAAAGAGCATATAATACTGGGGGGCATACTAAAGAGCTTATAATACTAGGGGGCGTACTAAAGAGCTTATAATACTGGGGGGGGCGTACTAAAGAGCTTATAATACTGGGGGGCGTACTAAAGAGCATATAATACTGGGGGGCGTACTAAAGAGCATATAATACTGGGGGGGCGTACTAAAGAGCTTATAATACTGGGGGGCGTACTAAAGAGCATATAATACTGGGGGCGTACTAAAGAGCATATAATACTGGGGGGCGTACTAAAGAGCTTATAATACTGGGGGGCGTACTAAAGAGCTTATAATACTGGGGGCGTACTAAAGAGCTTATAATACTGGGGGGCGTACTAAAGAGCATATAATACTGGGGGGCGTACTAAAGAGCATATAATACTGGGAGAGGGGGCGTACTAAAGAGCATGCAATACTGGGGGGCGTACTAAAGAGCATTTAATATTGGGGGGGCATACTAAAGAGCATATAATACTGGGGGGGCGTACTAAAGAGCATATAATACTGGGGGGGCGTACTAAAGAGCATATAATACTGGGGGGACGTACTAAAGAGTTTATAATACTGGTGGGGCATACTAAAGAGCATATAATACTGGGGGGACGTACTAAAGAGTTTATAATACTGGGGGGGGGCATACTAAAGAGCATATAATACTGGAGGGCGTACTAAAGAGCATATAATACTGGGGGGCGTACTAAAGAGCATATAATACTGGGGGGGCGTACTAAGGAGCATATAATACTGGGGGAGTGTACTAAAGAGCTTATAATACTGGGGGGCGTACTAAAGAGCATATAATACTGGGGGCGTACTAAAGAGCATATAATACTGGGGGGGGCATACTAAAGAGCTTATAATACTGGGGGGCGTACTAAAGAGCATATAATACTGGGGGGCGTACTAAAGAGCTTATAATACTGGGGGGGGGGGTACGTACTAAAGAGCTTATAATACTGGGGGGGGGCGTACTAAAGAGCTTATAATACTGGGGGGGGCGTACTAACGAGTTTATAATACTGGGGGGGCGTACTAAAGAGCTTATAATACTGGGGGGCGTACTAAGAGCTTATAATACTGGGGGGGGGGCGTACTAAAGCGCTTATAATACTGGGGGGCGTACTAAAGAGCTTATAATACTGGGGGGCGTACTAAAGAGTGTATAATACTGGGGGGGTATACTAAAGAGCATATAATACTGAGGGGGGGCGTACTAAAGAGCTTATAATACTGGGGGACATACTAAAGAGCATATAATACTGGGGGGCGTACTAAAGAGCTTATAATACTGGGGGGCGTACTAAAGAGTGTATAATACTGGGGGGGTGTACTAAAGAGCATATAATACTGGGGGGCGTACTAAAGAGTGTATAATACTGGGGGGGTGTACTAAAGAGCATATAATACTGGGGGGGAGCGTACTAAAGAGCTTATAATACTGGGGGACATACTAAAGAGCATATAATACTGGGGGGGCGTACTAAAGAGCTTATAATACTGGGGGGGCGTACTAAAGAGCTTATAATACTGGGGAGCGTACTAAAGAGCTTACAATACTGGGGGGCGTACTAAAGAGCATATAATACTGGGGGGCGTACTAAAGAGCATATAATACTGGGGGGGAGCGTACTAAAGAGCTTATAATACTGGGGGGCGTACTAAAGAGCATATAATACTGGGGGGCGTACTAAAGAGCATATAATACTGGGGGGGATCGTACTAAAGAGCTTATAATACTGGGGGACATACTAAAGAGCATATAATACTGGGGGGGCGTACTAAAGAGCATATAATACTGGGGAGCGTACTAAAGAGCTTATAATACTGGGGGGTGTACTAAAGAGCATATAATACTGGGGGGCGTACTAAAGTGCATATAATACTGGGGGGCGTACTAAAGAGCATATAATACTGGGGGGCGTACTAAAGTGCATATAATACTGGGGGGGAGTACTAAAGAGCTTATAATACTGGGGGGCGTACTAAAGTGCATATAATACTGGGGGGGGAGCGTACTAAAGAGCATATAATACTGGGGGGTGTACTAAAGAGCATATAATACTGGGGGGCGTACTAAAGTGCATATAATACTGGGGGGCGTACTAAAGAGCATATAATACTGGGGGGCGTACTAAAGAGCATATAATACTGGGGGGCATACTAAAGTGCATATAATACTGGGGGGCGTACTAAAGTGCATATAATACTGGGGGGCGTACTAAAGAGCATATAATACTGGGGGGCGTACTAAAGAGCATATAATACTGGGGGAGGCGTACTAAAGAGCATATAATATTGGGGGGCGTACTAAAGAGCATATAATACTGGGGGGCGTACTAAAGAGCATATAATACTGGGGGGGCATACTAAAGAGCTTATAATACTGGGGGGCGTATTAAAGAGCATATAATACTGGGGGGCATACTAAAGAGCATATAATACTGGGGGCGTACTAAATAGCTTATAATACTGGGGGGGTACGTACTAAAGAGCTTATAATACTGGGGGGGGGCGTACTAAAGAGCTTATAATACTGGGGGGGCGTACTAACGAGCTTATAATACTGGGGGGGCGTACTAAAGAGCTTATAATACTGGGGGGCGTACTAAAGAGCTTATAATACTGGGGGGGGGGCGTACTAAAGCGCTTATAATACTGGGGGGCGTACTAAAGAGCTTATAATACTGGGGGGCGTACTAAAGAGTGTATAATACTGGGGGGGTGTACTAAAGAGCATATAATACTGGGGGGACATACTAAAGAGCATATAATACTGGGGGGGCGTACTAAAGAGCATATAATACTGGGGGGCGTACTAAAGAGCATATAATACTGGGGGGGCGTACTAAAGAGCATATAATACTGGGGGGGAGCGTACTAAAGAGCTTATAATACTGGGGGACATACTAAAGAGCATATAATACTGGGGGGGCGTACTAAAGAGCTTATAATACTGGGGGGGCGTACTAAAGAGCTTATAATACTGGGGAGCGTACTAAAGAGCTTACAATACTGGGGGGCGTACTAAAGAGCATATAATACTGGGGGGTGTACTAAAGAGCATATAATACTGGGGGGGCGTACTAAAGAGCATATAATACTGGGGGGGAGCGTACTAAAGAGCTTATAATACTGGGGGGCGCACTAAAGAGCATATAATACTGGGGGGGGCGTACTAAAGAGCATATAATACTGGGGGGGATCGTACTAAAGAGCTTATAATACTGGGGGACATACTAAAGAGCATATAATACTGGGGGGGCGTACTAAAGAGCATATAATACTGGGGAGCGTACTAAAGAGCTTATAATACTGGGGGGCGTACTAAAGAGCATATAATACTGGGGAGCGTACTAAAGAGCTTATAATACTGGGGGGGCGTACTAAAGAGCATATAATACTGGGGAGCGTACTAAAGAGCTTATAATACTGGGGGGGGCGTACTAAAGAGTGTATAATACTGGGGGGGATCGTACTAAAGAGCTTATAATACTGGGGGACATACTAAAGAGCATATAATACTGGGGGGGCGTACTAAAGAGCATATAATACTGGGGAGCGTACTAAAGAGCTTATAATACTGGGGGGCGTACTAAAGAGCATATAATACTGGGGAGCGTACTAAAGAGCTTATAATACTGGGGGGGCGTACTAAAGAGCTTATAATACTGGGGAGCGTACTAAAGAGCTTATAATACTGGGGGGGCGTACTAAAGAGTGTATAATACTGGGGGGGGGCGTACTAAAGTGCATATAATACTGGGGGGCGTACTAAAGTGCATATAATACTGGGGGGGAGCGTACTAAAGAGCTTATAATACTGGGGGGGGGGGCGTACTAAAGCGCTTATAATACTGGGGGGCGTACTAAAGAGCTTATAATACTGAGGTAACACTCCCCTCCCCCACATAGCACTCCATATTCTCTAGCATTACATATAGGTGTGCGGGGTGGGGGGGCTATATGAGCCCTATCACAGTATTACCCCCCCCCCCCCCCCCCCGTAGACAAAATTGGACATCCCCTTTAATTTAGGGGGCAGAGAAACCCCCCCAAACCCAACTCATTCCTCCCCTGTCACTGATGTCCGGCGTCTTCCCGCACTTTCTGTTTCTCTCAGGTCTCCTCAGGAATCTGCTGAAGCTGCTGATTGGCCTAAACAATCACATGACCACTGCAGCCAATCAGCAGCCTCAACAGGTTTCTGAACTCAACCTGTGTTGTGACATCAGCTGCCAGTCACATGACCACTGCAGCCAATCAGCAGATCTCCAGAACAGACCAGTTCAGAAGAAGGAGCGGAACATTCCGGAAGGGACTGTCCAGTATATAGAAGTGTCCCCTGGACAGTGTGCAGTGATAATATACCCAGGTAAGGCTCCTGGCTCTGCCCCCTGTGCTGCCCTCTAGCTGCATTTACCTGGCACATTTGTGAGACCCAGTTCCCCTCGGCCCGGTCCTCCATGCCGTGCACTATCAGCAGCTCTTCCGTCTGGTCTGGAATGTGGAGTTTGTTATACTGGAGATGTTATAGGCGCTGATTGTCTGTAACACAAGGGAAGTATTAGCTCAGGGAGAGGTAACTGGGGACACTGGACGGGGGCGAGCATTATCCTGCTGGTACCAGTAGTCCGCCCTGTCCTGAGTGTAAACACCGGGGGCGGGATATCCAGGGTCCTATGGGACTTGGCAGCACTGTAAGGCTCTATTCACACTGAGTAACGCTGGCGGTTTTTGTGCTTATTTTTGCACATAGCGCCGCGTTAACGCCACACTATTTTGCGGTGGCGTTGACCGGCGTTAACGCGGCGCTATGTGCAAAAATAAGCACAAAAAACGCCAGCGTTAATCAGTGTGAATACAGCCTAAGTGGCCGTCTGCTTCACCCCGAGTGTGAGAAGGAGCTATCGCAGGTCCTTCCCCCCAACCGCGAGCAGGCTGTATAATCTACATCAGACCAAGCGCAGACACTCCGCACACAGAACTAATGACTATGACCACGAGGTCTTCCTCTTTCTCTTCTGTTTTTCCTTAGCTGCTCTGGACTCCTAGTATATCTTCTCTTCTCAGCTTATGTGTGCCCTGTAATATATTACTGTGTATTATCCTGTATCTGTATTACTAGGCTGCTGGAACATGCTGAAATTTCCCCAATGTGGGACTATTAAAGGATTATCTTATCTTATCTTATACATATCACTACTAGGGGGGACTGACTGTCCTATGTGACACCCCCCACATCATCTCACCAGCAGGGGGCAGTGTGTCCTGTACATATCACTACTAGGGGGGACTGACTGTCCTATGTGGTGGCCCCCACATCATCTCACCAGCAGGGGGCAGTGTGTCCTGTACATATCACTACTAGGGGGGGGACCGACTGTCCTATGTGACACCCCCCCCACATCATCTCACCAGCAGGGGGCAGTGTGTCCTGTACATATCACTACTAGGGGGGGACCGACTGTCCTATGTGACACCCCCCCCCCCACACACATCATCTCACCAGCAGGGGGCAGTGTGTCCTGTACATATCACTACTAGGGGGGACTGACTGTCCTATGTGACACCCCCCCACATCATCTCACCAGCAGGGGACAGTGTGTCCTGTACATATTACTACTAGGGGGGGACTGACTGTCCTATGTGACACCCCCCCACATCATCTCACCAGCAGGGGGCAGTGTGTCCTGTACATATCACTACTAGGGGGCACTGACTGTCCTATGTGATGGCCCCCCCATCATCTCACCAGCAGGGGGCAGTGTGTCCTGTACATATCACTACTAGGGGGGGACTGACTGTCCTATGTGACACCCCCCACATCATCTCACCAGCAGGGGGCAGTGTGTCCTGTACATATCACTACTAGGGGGGGACTGACTGTCCTATGTGACACCCCCCACATCATCTCACCAGCAGAGGGCAGTGTGTCCTGTACATATCACTACTAGGGGGGGACCGACTGTCCTATGTGACACCCCCCCACATCATCTCACCAGCAGGGGGCAGTGTGTCCTGTACATATCACTACTAGGGGGGGACTGACTGTCCTATGTGACACCCCCCCCACATCATCTCACCAGCAGGGGGCAGTGTGTCCTGTACATATCACTACTAGGGGGGACTGACTGTCCTATGTGACACCCCCCACATCATCTCACCAGCAGGGGGCAGTGTGTCCTGTACATATCACTACTAGGGGGGACTGACTGTCCTATGTGATGGCCCCCACATCATCACACCAGCAGGGGGCAGTGTGTCCTGTACATATCACTACTAGGGGGGACTGACTGTCCTATGTTACACCCCCCCACATCATCTCACCAGCAGGGGGCAGTGTGTCCTGTACATATCACTACTAGGGGGGACTGACTGTCCTATGTGACACCCCCCCCCACATCATCTCACCAGCAGGGGGCAGTGTGTCCTGTACATATCACTACTAGGGGGGGACTGACTGTCCTATGTGACACCCCCCCACATCATCTCACCAGCAGGGGGCAGTGTGTCCTGTACATATCACTACTAGGGGGGACTGACTGTCCTATGTGATGGCCCCCCCATCATCTCACCAGCAGGGGGCAGTGTGTCCTGTACATATCACTACTAGGGGGGGACTGACTGTCCTATGTGACACCCCCCACATCATCTCACCAGCAGGGGGCAGTGTGTCCTGTACATATCACTACTAGGGGGGGACTGACTGTCCTATGTGACACCCCCCACATCATCTCACCAGCAGAGGGCAGTGTGTCCTGTACATATCACTACTAGGGGGGGACCGACTGTCCTATGTGACACCCCCCCACATCATCTCACCAGCAGGGGCAGTGTGTCCTGTACATATCACTACTAGGGGGGACTGACTAAAGAGCTTATAATACTGGGGGGGCGTACTAAAGAGCATATAATACTGGA